>NC_056748.1:17180877-17320877 GCF_019279795.1 Protopterus annectens
GAAAGGATGTATTGGTTTAAAGGGAAACCCTATCTTTGTGAAAAATCATGTAAGGAATTTTGATGGTCAAGGCCTGTAATTCTAAAACCCTTTTTGCAGAGGTAATAGCCACCAGAAAAGCTGTTTGCCAAGATAAAAATTGTTGCGGCAGGCTCGAAAGGCGGAGCGACCAATGCTTGAAGAACCATATTAAGGTCCCACGGGGGAACAGGATCTTTGACCGGGGGGGGGGCGTAACAAAAAGGTGCCTTAGATAAAGGCTTTACACAGTTTCAAAGAGGCTAAAGAGGCGGAATTCTCGCCCAGATGAAAATGAGAAATGGCAGCCAACTGAACTTTGACAGTAGACGAAACAGCACCGTGTTGAAAAATATCAGCTAGAAAATCAAGAATGGCAGAAATAGGAGCAGTGAAAGGGGTCTAACCTCATTTGAGAGGCCCAGAAAGAAAAACATTTCCACTTGCTGCGATAAATCTTCCTGGTCGAAGACTTATGAGCAGCTACCAAAATAAATGTAACTGAGGAGGAGAGTCTGGGAATCCTATCACCCCACAGGAACTGGAGCAGCCAAGCCGTGAGCTTCAGGCTTGTCCAGACTCAGATGAGGCACCCCCAAAGGCGGTGAAATTAAATCCTGAATGGGTTCCAGGATCCAAGGTGGAGCCAGAAGGTGAGACCAAAGGAAGGGAAACCATACTTGGAAAGGCCAAAATGGGGCAATGAGGATCACTTCGCTCCCCAGTTGACGAGCTTTCTGTAGAAACCTCGGAATGAGAGATTCTGGCTACCACTGCCATCACTTTGGTAAACACCCTGGGGGCTGTGGTGAGACCTAAGGGTAGGGCTCGAAACTGGTAATGACTGACTCCTAGCCAGAAGTGGAGGAACCTCCTGGAGCTTCTGTGCATTTTTATGTGACAGTAAGCATCCTGGAGGTCTACCGAGCACATCCAGTCCCTCTCTTGCAGGTACGGCATGATGGACTGTAAGGTGACCATCTGGAACTTCTCTGTCTACTGACCGGCTCAGGGTAGAGAGGTCCAGAATGGGCCTTAAGTTCCCCATTTTCTTTGGCACCAAAAAAGAACCTGGAGTAGAACCACGATCTGGATTGATCTGGGGGGGGGGGACGGTTTTGATGGCTCGTTTTTCTAACAGCTTGGAAATTTCCTGTGCTGCTGCCTCCTTTGCGTGGATGGTACATCCGGGAGGTGTCTGGGAGATATAGGGGAACTCACAAAGAGGACAGAGTATCCTCTGGATATGATTTGAAGCACCCAGCGGTCCATTATGGACTCCCATGCTGCTGGGTGCAAGGACAATCAATCCCCAACTGCCTCGAGAGTAGAGCAGTCGGGCAACCCCTCAGGTTTGCTGCCCGGGTCTGTCCGAAAAAGGTTCTCGAGACCCTAAGTTCTGCGGACCCCCTCTACCTCTGGGATGGCGTCCATTCTGTCCCATTCTGCCTCTGGGGGAAGAAGAGCCCTGAGTGTCCTAGGAATACTTTGACTTTCGGAACCACATCTTCTTTTGTCCCCTCTGGTTCCAGTAAAAGGACCATTGAGGGTTAGAAAAGTGGATCCAGATGGCAGACAGTGTCTTCCCATCCTTCTCACTCTGGACTAATGTCTCCGTGATGGTCTTATCGAAGAGTGCAGAGCTGTCATAAGGGGCATTGGCAAACTATGCCTTGAAGGGTTCGGAAAATTGACAACCTGAGCCAGGCATTACACCTCATGGACACGCTGGACCAAGCGCCTTGCATAGCATGGGAGAGGAGTCGCATGGACGTGTTAAATACTGCTTTTAAAGTTTCCATCCTCGCGGAGAACAAGCCTTGTCCTCCTGCGACATGGACTTGGGGGGGGGCACTCCACCAGCTCCTTTACTATGTCGTATCGGAGTCTGGTGACATGGGCCAAGTAGTTCAGAGCCATAATCGTAAAGGTAGCTGAAGCATACACATCTGCTTCTCTAGGAGGTCCATCATCCACGACTCTGTCAGGAGGGTGGACTGAGGAAATCTGGTCAAATTCCTTCTTAGTGGCTGCTATCACCATGGCGTCCACAGAGAAACCCTTATTCCAAGATGGTCCATCTATGGGGGGGCTTAGGATTTTGTCAGGTCGCTTCGGGATAGGTTCCCTGGTATCCGGCTCCTTCCATGCCCGCAAGGTGACCAGAGCCAAAGGATCCACAGGAGGGGACACCCAGCAAGTAGATGGGCCCGTGCCGAAAGCCTCCAAGAACACAGACTCAGAAGAAGGTTTGGGGGCATACCAACCTCCCCACTAGCGCTGGATCTCCATGATGTTGCCAAAGGACACATCCTCGGGAGGTGACCTTGCAGAACCCTCTCCATCATCTAAGTCCGTGTCCTTGGCGAGGGACTTGGGGGGGGGGGTCCAAGTGCATCCTCTTGCACATATGCTTGCAAGGCACATCTCTGGTGGGGCATTCGCAAGCCACTTGTTCCTCGGGGGAACCGTCGGAGGCTCTTCGAGCACAGGCTGTCTCTCTGGCAAGAGAATGGGGACCATAGACAGAGCTGAGGGGTCTGGGAGGAGTCCTAGAGGGTGGTCAGGGGTCTCTATCAGACTGAGAGAATACTTTCTAACACATCGAATGCCAAAGGAGAGTGAACCTCCTGGGAAACCAATAAGGAGGTCAGTCTCCCCAGGTCCGACGTGAGAATTGGAGCTGGGCCCGAGGTGGACTGAGCTCCGAGGGAAGGAACCTGGCCTGACAAAGTCAGAGCCGATGAAAAAGGTTCCACTCCCTTGGATCTGACACCCAATCCCCGGCTCAGAGAACATGGCTCGGATCAGAAACGCTCCAGGCAGCTGTCGGCATAGAGGAAGCAGGTACGGTCGGCGCCAAGTCCCTGACCAAAGCCAACCTCGGATTCAGTACTCCAAACCCAAAGGTAGGATAAGAGGAGAAATGGGTTGAAAGAAAGGAAGTGAGCTCCCCCATCCAGAGGGGGGGGGGGCTGGCAAGACCCCTATCTGGATCTGTGTACTGATAAATCGCCTCATCTTATCCAGATCCATATCTGACTAGGAGCGGGTGGGACTGTGATGAGGCCATGGACTCTGACCTGGCGGGTCGGGGCACCGAGGCCCGAGAGGCTGGACGTGTCTCCTCCGGCTCTGGGGAGAACCTCACTGATTGGATCCGAGCAGAGTCACAGATCCGTAGTGTTTTACTCGGAGAAGCGAGGTCCGGGGACCTCTTCCTCTCTTCCCTTGTTTTCAACTCTCCCTCCCTCACTTCTGCTCCGCTACCGCGGGCTTTGGTACAGGAGGCTGAGTCCCAGTCTGGGAGGGAGAAGACAGAGAAAGAGAGGAAAGAGAGGCAGCCACAACAGCCGCTGTGAACGAAGCCGGAGACGAGGAAACAGAGTTGAAAGGAGGAAGACCTTTGAGGGCCAACTTGGACTTCCTATCCTTAAGGGCACAGGGGCTGAAGCCTGCACAAATACTACAAAATCCACACTCAGGTCGGCCATGCCCAAGCACAAAACACACAGTGTGGCCATCCGCTGGTGATAACTTATGGCCACACACTGTGCAGCGCTTGAAAACAAGCTTTTCAGCCATCCTAAATACTAGAAAGATAGCCTTAGAAAAAAGACAAGCAAGTTATTTTTAATTAACAAACACGCACACCCACTCACCACACTAGTCTACAAATAACACTGAGGGGGGAGGGGAACCTACTACCTACATCACAAGGACCAACTACCTAAAAAGCACTAACACTCGATGCACCAAGCGAGGGGAGGAGAAAGGAGACCTCTACTAACACTAACAGAGAAATTTAGAAAAATTGTTTACTCACAAAAGGTTTTAAACCCACTGACTAGTTGGAGTTCAGAAGACATGATGCTGAAGCAATTCGCGGCAAATGAGATCTGGGGATGGAAGGCAGTGCAGGTGCATTATGGGTAAGGGGAGGGAGTTTGGAGCTCGGGGCTGATGCTAGTAAAAGTTGCCGGCTCGGATCCGTAACCCGGGTTCCGTTCAGAAGCTCGAAATACTGAAATCTTGAATTTCAGTATTTCGAGTCCAAGAAGCTGAATCCACATAATACCAGAGGTTTTGAATTTTGCACTTAGGTTCATAGGTTCATAGGTTCATACTAGGCTATCTGCCCAAGGGCATTTATATAAGCTCATTATAGCGTTATGGCCACCCTTTAGTTTGAATAAAAACTATGCCTATCATTTTGCTGTGCCTCTGTCAAGCAGTGACGCTGAAGTAATCCCTGGGGTATATCTGCAATCTCCCATCCATTGGTCAAGATTCCTCTTGAACAAGACCAGAGAGGTGCTCTGCCTCACATGTACGGGATTTTGTTCCACAGCATAGGAGTCTCTGGGTGATGAATCTGTCCCTCCAGCACGTTCTATTTATAACAGGTTTAAGTCTCCCCTTGTGGTTCTGAGGATCTAGATTTTTGAGGTGAAGCATATTCATCAAATCTGGGTTTGACATGGCCTTATATGTCAGGCACAGGTCACCTCTGAGCAAGCGTATGAGACTGAATAGAGCTGGAGTTCTTTCAGCATAAGACATATTTTGAGACCCTTTATCCTTTTGGTGAGGAACTTTGGGGCCTTTCAAGCTGCAGCAGGTGTCTGGTCAGATACATTCGAGGGCATTGTACTCAATCATAGGTCTAATAAGTGATGAGTACAGGGGACGATGACCTCCCTTGATCTAGATGTGAATCCCTTCATGATCAGGTGGGTAATATAGAAGGTTTTCCTAACTACTTTAGCAACATGAGTGTCAAACGAAAGGCTACTGTCAACCTGGGTCCCCAGATCTCTGATGACTTTTTCTGTGCTCAGTGGATTTTTTCCCAAAGGGTATGACTATGCATTTTTGGCTTAACTTCAGGCCATGGCTCTGGCACCAGTTATCCATTTCTGTGAGGCCCTTCTGGAGGATATCTGTGTCAGATGTGTTTGCAGTCATCTGCAAACTTTGTCAGCCATAACCCTCCTGTGTTTGCTTGTACTTCAGAAAAGTAGATGCCTAACAGCGAACACAGTGGACCCAGGACTGAGCCCTGTGGGACACCACTTGTGACAGGCTTTGAGTCTGACATGGCTCCAGCAACTCTGACCCTGTGGGTTCTGTCACTTAGCCAGTTTGCAACCCATCTTGTGATGTATGGGTTTACATTCAAGCTGATGAGTTTTTTTATGATACCTGAGTGGGGTATTGTGTCGAAGGCCTTTGCCAGGTCGAGGTAGGCTGTATGGACTGCCTTTCCCTCATCAATGGCCTTGGTGACTGTCTCGAAAAAGTCAACCAAGTTTAAGAGGCAGGATCTGCCTTTGACAAAGCCAAACTGAGTTGGATCCAAAGTCTGCAAGTTCCCTATGTCTTTATTTATGAGTCACATTATGATCCTCTCCATGGCTTTGCAGATAAGGCTTGTCAAGCTAATGAATTTCCAGGGTCTGTGGAGGCACCGCCTTATGAAGTGGGACCACAGTGCGTCGCCGCGGCGCCACCCCTGATCCTGAGGTGAGGCTAAGATTAAACAGCTGTCCTAACTGTGGGTTTAATTCCTCATTGAGTTCATGAAGCACACAGCCGGGACACCATCCGTCCCATGGATGCTGTGTTTTTGCCTTAGTGAGGGCAGTTCTCACCTGGGCGTTGGAGATGTTTGGGGGCTACAATCCTCTGGAATAGATATCTCTCCTTTGGGGAGGGGAAGTTTGCACTGAACCTGTCAGCCAGTATGTTGGCAATGTGTGTAGGTTCAGTAATTTTCACATCATTTTGAACTAATTCTGAGCATATCTGGGAGTTTCCTCCTAGGTTTCTAACATAGCTAAAGAAGGCCTTATGATTCTCTTTAGAGTCCTTGGCGATTTTTCTCTCTAATATTCCACTATGGATATGTATTCAGGTAAATGTGTGTGTGTGTTAAGGGGTTTGGGTAGGGGCTGTGGTGTGTGTCAGTGTGTTTTATTGCTGTGATGTGTGCGCGCGAAGAGAAAGTAGTTTGTGTGGTGGTGTTTTGTGTGTGTTTGTATGTAGTGCGACCTCTGAGTGAGAATATTTAAAGTACGGGAGGTGTGGAGGGCGCAGCTTGCCCCCATGCTTTCATGTATAGAGTGATTGTGTGTGTGTGGTGGATGGTGTGTGCGTGTAGTAAAACCACGAAATTCAAAACTTCCGGTATTCAAGGTTTTGAATTTCGTGGATTTTAGTTTTCGTTGTTTTGTGGATTCCACTTCTTGGGCTCGAGATACTGAAATTCGAGATTTCAGTATTTCGAGCTTCTGAAGTGAATCACAGTAACCCACAGGTTGAAGACCAAATGAAGTAAACTACTTCAGATCAGGAGATTATATCATCTTTGGTGTACATAAGAAATTTGTTTCAATTAACATTTCCACAAATTAAGCTTTTTCAACAGGAGAATCCGCAAAGAGGGAATCTTCACTATCCAAGGCCACTTGACCTGCAAAATGGATCTAGGAAGACTAGACACAGAAATGCTCAGTGTCCAAGTCTCTCTTTGGGGTGTAACAGCAGCAGGAGCAGATGATGCAAAAGACGCTGGTTTGAGTGCCATTATAGCCTTACACAGACATCTGAGAAATCTATCCATTCTTTTTCTTTGGATGGCTGGTCAGAGGAAGCATTTTTAGTTTTCTGCTTCTTTGTAAGTGTGATGTCCACTTTCACAAGAAGGTGTTCCAACCCCTGATGTGCCTCAGCAAATGAGTCTGGTATTTTCTTTCTAAAATCTGCAGTATACCTTCAGGTCCTTAAAGAGGTTATTATATGGGGTTCCACTTCTCACCAGCGTCAATAACAGTCAGTTTGGATGTGCAAACCTCAGACTCAATACCAGCCAGCCACCAGTGGGGTCACGGTAGTGGCCTTTTAATAAAGCAGACAAACAGCAGGTTCCTATACCTCAGCGGGTACAAGTCCAAGTTTGACTGGACAGATGTAATGTCAGGCCTAGGCCTCTTAAAATTTCTTCTTCAGTACAGTATGAACAGAAGGGTCTGCCTTCTTAATCAGGGTGAGGTGCTTAAGGTGCTGGATTTCAATGTATGTACTGAGGGATGAAAGTCGCATCTGTAAGGTTTTAGGACTAGCAAATTGTACAACTGTTACAACAGTGCCCTGCTCCTAAACAAAAAGGGCACTGGAAGTGGAGATCCTTGTACAGAATCTGCCAGTCACAAAGTACAGTTGTGTACACTTACAATAAATGTAGATGTTAAAGTGTATTCACTGTTACAGTCATCACACTTGGGTTATCTGCTTGCAGGTAGCTCTGTCGGCCCGAATACCAGAGACTTAGTATTTCTGCATTGGTTGCTGTTGCTCCAGGACTGACGTCAGGTTGTTAGCGGTATAAAAACAGGAAGCAGACGATTACATCGTTTTTTCTTGCCCCAAATTGTCAGGAGCCCCCCCCCCCCCCAAATAGGGAGCTAAGTTATGGTGGGGAAAACACCACCAGTAAAAAGTGAATACCAATACCAATACCAATGTAGTGTAATGTTGGGTGAGTAATAGACAGAAAGGAGAGAGAGAGAGACAAAGGGGCTGGAGGGAGGGAAACCAGGACTGCAACAGTGAATACACTCGAACATCTACATTTATGGTAGTGTACACAACTGTACTATGTTCTTTGTGTTTCACTGTTGCAGTCATCACACATGGGTAGATTCCGAAAGCTGAAGAAGAGTGGAGGCAGTCAAGAAGAGTTGGGGCTGGCTAGTATGCCTTGCAGGATTGCTGTTGCAAAACCCGCCCTTGATTTGGAAAAGATAGGCAGGTGGTAATGTTTGGTGGAGGTGTGTACAGAACTCCAGGTAGCAGCTTCCAGCATGCCCCTGGGAGGAACTCCCCTGAGGAAAGCTGTAGAAGTCGAAGTTGCCTAGTGGACTGTGTTATGACCCCCTGATGGGTTGGTTTCCCATGGTGCTTGTAGCAGAAATGGATGCAGTGTGCTTTCCATTTGGAAATTGTTTGCTTTGAAATGGCCTTGCCCTCTGCCCCTGATGCAAAGCTGACTAGTAACTGGTCAAATTTCCTGAAGGGCTTAGCCCCATCAAGGTAGAATCTGAGCTGTCTATGCACATCCAAGGAATGCAGGATCCTTTCCCCTTTATTTTGAAGATTAGGAAAGAAGGTTGGCAAATGGATAGATTGGGTGAGAACCACACTGGACACCACTTTAGGCATAAAGGAAGGGTTGTCCTGAGGGAAACCCTGACAGCATGGAAAATAATGAAGGGTTCCACAGCCATAAATGCCTGTAGCTCAGACACTCGTCTAGCTGAAGTGATGGCCAGAAGCAAGGCAGTTTTCAAAGAGAGGAATTTTAACTCTGCTGATGCTGCAGGCTCAAAGGGGGGGGGTAGCGTGAGCTTTTCCAGTACAAAGTTAAGGTCCCAAGCAGGGGTGGGTGCTCTCCTAGGTGGCCTTAAGTTGTTTGACCCTCTCAGGAACTGTTTGATAAGAGGGTGAGAGAAGACAGGTGGCTCAGTATTGTAATGAGCCAAAATGGCAAAGGCATGGATCTTAATGGAGCAGAAGGATAGGCCTCTGTGGAGTAGATGTGCTAAGTAACCCAGGATTACAGGCAGGGAGGGCAGAGCTGTGTCTTCTCCTTTAGACTGAATCCAGGAGCAGTACCTTTTCCACTTATCAGCATAGGATTTTCTTGTTCTAGGTCTTCTGGCTTCAAGAATGACGTCAAGCACCTGCTTGCTTAGGCTGCTTACTGGGGGAGAATTTAAGGAATAAGCTAGTCTGCAAGATTTAGGGTTTGCAGTTGTGGATGCAAGATCTGCCCCCCCCCCCCCTTGCTGAGAGAGCAAGTTTGGGTTCTGGTGTAGGTGCCAGGGTGGCACCGGTGACAGGCTGCACAGAGGTGGGTACCAGTGCTGTTGTGGCCAATCCGGGGCAATCAGAATTGTCCTTGGTCTGTCCTGTCTTATCTTAAGCAATACTCTAAAAAAGAGGTGGGGAGAAAGGCATAAGATTGAGAGATTTATCCACTGGAAGGATAGGGCATCCACTTTCCAGACCCTGCTGTGAGGTGTCCTGGTGCAGAATTTGCTGAGCTGGTGATTGCAGGGGGAGGCAAAGAGATCCACCTCTGGGTTCCCCCATTTCTGAATCAGAAGGTTGAAGCTTCTGGGCTCTAGTTGCCACTCGTGTGGGTCTAGGAGATTTCTGCTTAAGTCGTCTGCCAGTGAGTTTTGTTTGCTTAGCAGGAATTGAGCTTGCAGAGGGACCTGCATGTCCAAGGCAGTGTTCCACAGGGCCATGGCTAGCCTGCAGAGTGTGTAACAGTGAGTTCCCCCTGCTTGTTGATGTACCACATAACTGTGGTGTTGTCTGCTTTTATTAGCAGGTGTCCTGGTGAGAGTAGGGATCCGAAAGCTGTCAGAGTGTGCTGCACAGCTAGCATCTCTTTTTGGTTGATGTGCAGATGAATTTGACTTGGGCTCCAGTGGCCCTGAATGCACTTGCCGTCCATGTGTGCCCCCCAGGCATAGTCTGATGCATCTGTGGTTAGGGTCTGGGTGGAGTGGGGTTGAGTAAAGGATAGTCCCTTGTGGTTGCATGCTGCTGCCCACCAAAGAAACTCTGTCCTTAGACAGGGTATTACAGGAATGACTTTTTCCAGGTCCTGTGAATGTTGACATCAAAGACTTTCAGTACCACTGAAGTTTCCTCACATGCAGTCTGGCATATGGAATTAGCAGGATGTATGAGACCATGAACCCCAAGGCCTGCAGGATTTTCCTTGCGGATATCTGGGTTCTGGTGGCCATTTGAGTATAATAGTCTGTCAGATAGGCTTTGAGGAATGCCATCTGGGATGCTGTGTCCAAAGCTTGCTCCCAGGAATACAAACTTTTGACTGGGGACTAGTTTTGATTTCTTTTTGTTGGTGTACCCCAGGGAGGTTAGAATTTTTTTTTTTTTTTTAACAAATGTCAGGTGCTACAACAGCATTTCCTGACTGAGTCAGGCAGTCGTCCAAGTATGGGCAAATTTGAATATTTCTCTGTCCGCAGTAAGCAATGACTGGAGCCAGGCATTTTGTGAATACTCTGGGAGCAGTGGATAAGCCAAAGGGAAGTGCAGAGAACTGATAATGCATAGATCCTGCCCTGAAGGGCAGATATTTCCTGCATGACTCCCTTATAGGGATGTGCAGATACACTTCTTTTAAGTCTAGGGTAACTAACCACGCATCTTTGGCTAGCATAGGTAGAAGCTGCTGCAGGATGAGCATTTTGAATTTTGGTACCATCAGGAAAGTGTTGAGAATTGAAAGATCTAGGATTGGGCGCCAACTGCCCTCTTTACTGGGTACCAGGAATAGTCTGGAATAGAATCCTTGACCTATCTGTTCCGCAGGAACAGGCTGAGTTGCCCTTGTAGAGAGCAGGGATTTAAGTTGGTTTTGTGCCTCTGCTCACTGGTTTGGAGAGAGGTCTGGGAAACGTTTTGGGACTGGCAGTGAGTGGAAGTAAAATTTGTACCCCTGGGATACAATGCTGAGGACCAATTGGTCTTTGGTGATGGAAATCCATTTTTTTGCATGAAGGGAGAGTTTTCCTCCTAGGGGCAAAAGCAGTTGGGCAGAGGTGGGGAGTGGAGTTAAGTTTTTGGGAATTCTTTCCATAAAGGGGTGGTTTAGCACTCCCTGCTTTAGAGGTGGAGGCACTCCATTGCTTCGATCTCTGCATACTCTGAGACTGTGGTCTGGGGGGTATGTTTCTCCTGGGTCTAGTTTGAGATGGCCTTGAGGGGGCTGGAAAGGACCAATGTTTCGAGGGACAATGCCTACTAAATCTAGAAGGCTGTACATGCAAGAATTATTTGACTGTCTGCACAGATTTAGCTTTTTCTTCCATCTTTTTAAGAATCTCTTCTGCTTTGGTGCCAAACAGATTGTCCTTGTTTAAAGGAGCATCTAATAACTTTGATTTGACATGGTCTGGCAAGGTCTGCTCCTTAAGCCAAACATGCCTTCTCAGTACAGAACCAGTGACTGCTGCCCTGCAAGATGCTTCTAGGGTGTCAAAGCCACACTGCAAATTTATGCTTGCTGACTTGACATGCAGAGTGCATAAGCTCATGCAATTCTTTACTTTCTGCACAGTCTGTAAAGGTAGCTATTTTTTGTTTAACGAGTTCCACAATATGTTGTTGGTACTTCAGCATGTGAAATTGACAATTCAAAGCCCTAATGGCGAGAGTTGCAGAGGTATATACTTTCTTACCCAGTCTGTCCAAAGCTCTGGAATCCCTGTCTGAAGGGGTGGGATTCTTAGCTGTAGTTGCTTTGATACCTTTAGGCCCTTGGGAGATGACCTCTGGGTCAGCAGTAGGATTTTTGAAAAGGAATTTGTGAGAGTCAGGTACTCTGTAGTACCTGTCTGGTTTCCTACAAGCTGGGGGTGAAGTATTAGAAGTTAAACTGGATTTCATAAAGACATCATCCACAACATCCAGGACTGGGGGTATTGCTAAAGGCCTATGATGTGGCAAACATAGAAATTCTCTGAGTCTCTCTTTTGGAGTGAGGATAGTCTTGGCATTCCCAGTGGAAATACTCTCAAAGTATGTAAGGTTTCACCAAAAGAAAAATCCTCTGGAGGAGAAGCCGAGGGAATGGATTCTTCTGCATCTGAATCCTCATAAGCAGATAAGGGATGTCTTTCATAATTAGATACCTCAGAGTCGTCGGACTCTTGGTCTGTTGAAGCTGCTGGAGACAGGTCTCTTTCTCTTAATAAGCATAATAAGGTCTTCTACAATTTTAAGCATTTGATGGTGTGGCAAAGGAGCAGGTGCATTAGCTTTGGTCGTCAGTTTTTCAGGCGTAGCGTGTACTCTGGGGCTTAGAAACTCAGCAGTTTTAGACAGAACTGAAGACGCGAAAGAAGTCCGTTTGTGTCGAACATCGGTAATGAGAAGAACTTCCTCAGAAGCCGGTGCCTGCTCAGCGGCTCCGGACCCATCCAAGGTAGAGTCTCACTGAGTACCGGCAAACTGGCGACTAGTTTAACTGAAGCATCGTCAGCAGCTTTGGACCTGTGCAGTCTGTCTCTCTCTCTTTACCCTTACGTTTTTTCGGAAGATCGGTAGTCGGATGGCTTACCAAAGCCATTTCAAAATACGGACATAGAGAACGAAAGTATTTAGCAACAATAAGGGCTCAATTACGAATAGTTCGGGCGTTGGACAAGGCATAAAAGTGACAGCGAGGTACGTCGCGGTCTGGGCCTAAACAGGTGACGCAGTAAGAATGCAAGCCTCGGTGTGATATTTGCTTTCCACAGACGAGACAATTGTTAACTTTTTCTGATATCGGTTAGAGCAAGAAAAAAGGATCCCCAATGGGGTACTTAGCTTTAGAAAACTTGTGGATAATTCAATTCGGAAATGAAAACTCAGGTAGTGGCCAACTGGCACTTGTGTGAACTGCTTCAGGCTCCTCGGCAAGAAAGACTGATGTAACTGCGTCAGCTGCCTGTTTGTATACCCCTGACGTCAGTCTTGGAGTGACAGCAACCACACAGAAATACTCTGTTATTCGGGCCGACTGAGGGCTACCTGCAGGCAGATAGCCCAAGTGTGACGACTGCAACAGTGAAACACGAAGAACAGCTGCACTTTCCCCTACAAGCTGACAATAAATCCAAAATACTATTTTTTTTTCCCCTCCAAGGTTTCCTCTTTGGACAAAACCATTTTCAATGTCCTAAGCCAAACTAACACTGCCATTGAAGTGGTCCCCTCTGCAAAACTCCTTGGCATTACCACAGATGAACACCTCAAATTTGATCGTCACATACAACAAAACATAAAGAAAACCCACCAAAAGCTAGGTATGCTATATAGGAACAATCACTTTCTTTCCATCTCCACTAGGCATACCCTGGCAACCACCTACTTTCCCCTTCTATATGGAGCCCCTCTTCTAACCAATTTGTCTGTTAACAACACCTCTAAGCTTGCTATAATAAGATCTCAAAATTTGCCACCAAATCCAAAACATCAACTCACCACTGCCTCAGCCTTCACTCTCTGAACTGGTTAGAACTCCCTAACCACCTAGACTATCTACAACTAACCTCTGCTCTCAAACTAATATTCTCCCCTGATAAATGCCCAGCCTTAAAAGACATCCTTCCTCCATACATCCCCAACAGATCACTGAGATCTGAACACCAAAACCTAATCTCCATTCTTACACCCAAACGACCTGCTGGCCAGCTTTTACTCTCCTTTTCTGTAGGTAAAAAATGGAACTCTCTGCCTCCTTCACTTAGGACTATACCCAACAACGAATCCTTCAAAACTCAACTTTTTCTTCACCTATCTTCCAAATGGAAATGCTCCTACTTTCACCCCACTCAAATTCTAGGGACTCCCCACTAAGTTCTCCTTACCCCCACTCCACTATACTCTCATACTTATTCTTATTTCTCAAAAGATCCAGAACTAGCAGACTTTAATTGACTCCAAGCATGTAAATATTGTTTCATCCAAAAAAAAAAAAAAACACTGTCGTCAAGTTGTTAAACTGTCTCATAATGTATATTACACTCTGCAACTCTCGAATGTATGAACCCTACTCTTGTATTTCACTTTGTAACCTTTATTTTCTATTTTGCAACCTATACTGTATGGTATTTCACTTTGCAACCTTTATTTGCATTTTGTAACCTATATTGTATTATACTGTTAATGGAGTTTTTCTCCCCGGGCCTCCACTGAAAATGGGCACTTCTTGGCCCAGTAGACTTCACCGGTAATCAAATTGAAAATAAATAAAATAAATAAATAAATCTAATAAAAGTACCAAACAATACTAGAAAGAAAATCAAAGCGGAGATAACCCAACAGTCTGTAATCCTACAACACTGATCTAATGAAGAAATCACAGCCAGTGTATGCACCTGTCAGAAGGAGGTCTCTTTCTAGTAGGCACAGCTAGCTGGTTTGGAAGGTAGTTCTGTTGGTGCAATTGGCCAAACCCCATGGGAAGAATGCCAAAACTTTACCAAACTTGAATATAATTCATCACAAGTAACTAAACTGGCAATTAAAACACACTGACTTCAATTTCTAAGCTCCATCATCCTACAGATCTAACACCTAGCAGTTATGTCCAACAACTACCTATAAAGAGCTGTAGATAAAGTTTCACTTTGTTTTTAATTATATCTCTCAAACAAAAGCTAGTGTAAATCAAGTAATGTGAAGACAAATCATGGCATGCAGAAAAGATAGTGAAGAAAGTAAACACAGCTGGCAAGCAGAGTAATAAAATTACACAAAAAACTCTTTACATCCAGGTGTTCACACATTTACTTTTTAACTGTCCATACATGTTTAATGACAGAAATCTTAAGCACTATACATAACAAAGATTTACTTTTCTACTTAACTGAACATAATGAACAATGGCAAATAGAGAAGAACCCAAAATGGTCTTCGGGACAGATGTTTTAAAGGCTGCATGCTTTCTGATCTGATGGCGATTAATGTGAAACTTACTTGCTATGTTATTTAAGAGACTATTTTTCACAGCAATTGTCCAACAGATGGTACAGATAAATGGGTGAACTGAACCTGGATACATGGTGACGCTGCTTTGTTATTTGAAACTTCCATAATGAAGTTACAAAGTTTATACATGTGATTACTATAGAATCAATTTTTGGGGGGAGAGGGGGCTCTCAATTTTACAGCACGTTTGGTCCTGTTCTGCTGTAGTATGTGTTGTAAATGACTCTGAAATTCAAGAATAAATCTCTCTACAATCTTGGTACCCTTCTAAGTTGTGAGTAGCAGAATAAGTCTGATATTTGTGTTCTGAAGTCCATTACAGCCATTTTCAATTTCTGTATAATAACGCAACAAAATTTTAGATGCGTACATGCACACATTCAGTATCATTTATCATTTCATCACCACACAAGAAGACAACTGACTAATCAATTCCTTGGGTATTAATGTTATTCTAATATAAATACAATTATTCTGAACAGTAAAAACTCATTGCAAAGAGAAGATAAAATTTGTGAAGATCACAATTTGAAAAATGTAAATATAATTCAGATCATGATTCAGGCCTCCCTTGTATAACTGAGCTCAATATATGACCACTCTGTCATTTGCGAATGCACTTCGATTTTTTAATCTTTCTACAGAAGAACATGATCACTGCAAGCTATACAGTAAAAGATTTATTACATTAATGAACTGAACCCTCCATTGCAACAACTCTTAATTCTGACAAGCTGTGTAACACTGGCAGAATCAGTGACAAGTGTAACTCGTTTGCTACCAAGCTTAATGCCATTGGAAGATTTGTACCTCTACTTGCCTAGGACTTACAGTAGCCCCTTTCAGTTTAAGCCAGCTAACTACAAGGAAGCTTAGCAAGTAAAAATGGCAAAAAAACATGGTATGTAAGTAGACTTTAATGCAGTGATTTGTGATTTTAACAGTTTTGCCACTTCAGACAAATAAAATACCATATGAACTACAATGAAAGCATTAAAGTAACTGGTGATATGTTTCTTTACTAGGGTCAGATAATTCATTTAAAGCGAAGGGATGAAAATATTATGTAGAACTGCAGTTTCTGAACATTTAGAGTGGTACATTTAGCATCCTCAATCTACAAAGTAGTTAACTAGCTAGTCTGTGTGTATACTGTATGCACCACTGTAAAAAAAAGAATCTTGTAAAACTTCACTAATGTAGAACTCAAAACTGAAAGTGCCTATTTTATATATATCATTTTAATACTGGGATTTCTGAGGTTTAAAGTAAATGACCAACTTATACTGAACATACAGAAGCAAAACATCCCAACTCTGGGAAAAAGTGCATACACAGTACAGCAGCAATACAGCACAGTAGAAAGATGTGCTTGGCATCGACATATGAATCATACTCATGTAAAATGTGCAAGGCAAGCCAAGATATAAAAACAATTAAGCATAAAGATGCACTTGACCGTAAAAGGAGGATTAAAAGAAACTGCAGGTGGTAAAAGTAACTAACATTTTTTCCATGGTTAAAAAGCTTTGGGGAAGAAGTCAGTTACAGTGTTGTGGGTGATTATGATCATGGGAGGACATAATGCATTTTTACCTAACCATCTGAAAAACAATAAAACTGTAGCTTAACATGACGTTTATCCAACTGGTATTACAGTTCCAGCTTTTTAGCAGAACAAATTAGCTGCTCAAGCTGAAAAAAGGCCACAGTTCACACCGGCTGAACTTTGATATGCAAAGCTTGTTGCAGACAAAATAATATTTCAGAAGATGTTACCTGTGTCAAAGCATGCACTCTGGCTACAGTTAACATTCTGTATACATTACCAATCACCAATGTGTGTAAAAGAAAGCAAAAAATAATAATAATAATAATAATATATATTTCTCAACTGGCAAATCCAGCTCTTAATTATTTAGCAGAAAACATCTGGAGATATGGTGGACTAAAACTTGATGAGCAGTTCTAAAAGCAATAATTCAAATTAGTTACACCTTAACTGTAAACAAAGACACCAATATGTTCTTCATATCTCCAAATAATAAAAATCCAACTAAAGAAGTTGGATTACTGACTTTCGTAAAGAAAATACTTTATAAGACCAACCCAAAATACAGAACTTGATAAAAAAATTGTCACATAACATTCTGTATGACTTAAAAAAATATTTTAACATTTATCAACACAATCACCTTGCCCCTTAATTTTAATTATCATGACACTTTGTTGGCAAAATATTTTAAATGAAAAACTGGCATTCTTAGCATTGCTTATCTGACAACCAACCAATAAATTCAGCAAAGAAAACCTAGTCAAGCAAATTTTACAGGATAAAAAAATCTAAATGGCTATGATTCCTCTATTAGCTGAAACACAACACAGTCTTAGTAAAATTGTCTTTTTATTCTTCACACACGCACATATACACACATGTAGACAAAGGTATAAATCTATATATGTGTATGTGAGTGCATGTATATACAGTATATATAATATATATAATGATAATTACGCAGTTTGTATTTTGTACAGTGTGTGGGATATTAGATCTGTATCAAACCATGGCACGGTATGGGCCTTGCATCTTCAAAAACTGAATGATGAAAGATGGACCCCCAGCAACAATCTGAGGTGGAAGGTGACTTAGAGGGCAGTTCTCAATACTCATGATTGACAGTTTGCTGCAGAGAGCCAGCTCAAAGGGAAGGCTGTGCAGGTTAGGGTTGTCATTCAAATATAAATCTTCGAGATTTTCCAGTGTACCTGTGAATGAAAAATGTAAAAACATTGAATTTTAATGAAAATAAGTATTCTCCTGCATTTCTTAGCAGCAGTCTTATACTAAATCATATGCATAGATATGTTATACACACACACACACATATATATACACATATATATATATATATATATATATATATATACACACACACACACACATACACACACATTTATATATACATTTATATATATATATATATATATATATATATATATATATATATATATATATATATATATATATATATTTAAAATGCCAGGTTTTTGTGATATAAACAAATGAGACCACAATAAATCACTTCTGCCAAAACTTTTCCCACCTTTAATGTGACCTATAACCTGTACAATTCAACTGAAAAACAAATCTGTGCAGAGAAAACATATAAAAAATAAACGTACAATATGCTGGTTGCAAAAGTGTGCACACCCTTAAACTAATACTTTCTTGTTTGTGCACACCCTTAAAATAATACTTTGTTCAAAGAGTGATGGATCATTCACAGTATGGAAGGCCACAAAGATCATCCCTCAGAAGTCTATGCAGCAATCAGTTGAGATTTTACTCAAGAGCAACAAAGGGTAGCAAGACCAGAGGTCTTTGCAAGAAAAAGTTGAGGTCTCTCGAGTTAAAGTACTAAATGAGGTACATGCAAAAGGAGACTGTGTTCAATGATGGGCCTAATAACGGAGGAATAAAGAAAGACTTTAACTTCTCTGAACCCTTAGGAGATGCCACAAAGGATAAAAATATACAAGCTAAAAGGGTATTTAACTACCAGAGAGATGCAGTGGTCAAAGGAAAGTATAGATGTGTAAATAAACTTACCAAAACAGTTTGAATGGTAACTGCTGCAGTGGCCTTAGCTCTACAGGTTACATCCTATCAAGGATATAACAGCTGGCCAGCTTCCAAAGCTTCAGAATACCATCCACATGCCAAAATAATTAGTCCGCTTAATTTGAGCTAACTAAAAAGTACAGTTTTGTACCTACCATAAATGTAGATGTTAGAGTGTAAACACTGCTGCAGTCATTACACTTGGGTTATCCTGCCGTCAGGCAGTCCCGCAGTCAGCCAGAGTTCCAAAGTCTTGGTTTGGCGTCGGTTGCTGTCGCCTCCTCCCTGACGTCAGTGCGACAGGGGTATATAAGATGCAGCTGAAGCCATTTTCTTCAGTTTTTCTTGCCCCAGATGTCAGGTGCCCCCAAAGAGGTAGGCAATTCAGATTGCTTGTAAAATATACAAAAGAAAAAGCAAACAACCATTTTTAGTTACCAGCAAATACTCCCCATAGGTAATAAAGGGTAGATGACATAGGTAAGTATCAGAAAGTAAGAGGGGAAGGAGGGAGGGGTTAACCTGGACTGCAGCAGTGTTTACACTCGAACATCTACATTTATGGTAGGTACAAAACTGTACTATGTTCATCGTGTTACACTGCTGCAGTCATTACACTTGGGTGGAATCCCAAAGCTGAGAAAGGGAGGCTGGATCTATAAGGCATTAGGGGTGGCTATAAGGCCCTGCAGTACAGCAGTGGCAAAGCCAACTCTGGATTTGGGGTATAGATGCAAATGGTAATGTTTGGTGAAGGTATGCACAGAACTCCATGTTGCTGCTTCCAAAATATCCTTGATAGGTACTCCTCTGAGGTAGGCAGTTGAAGTGGCTGTTACCCTGGTGGAGTGAGACCTAATGCTGCTAGGTACAGGTGTCCCATGGTGGGTATAGCAGAAACGTATACAGTGTCCTATCCATTTTGAAATAGTCTGCTTTCAAATGGCTCTTCCCTGTGCTCCTGCAGCGTATGCTACCAATAATTGCTCAGATTTTCTGAAAGCTTTGGTTTTGTCCAAGTAGAAGCGTAACTGTCTGTGAATGTCCAAAGAATGTAGTAGTCTCTCCCCTTTGTTCTGTGGTTTTGGATAAAAAGTTGGAAAGTGAATAGTTTGGTTTAGAGCCACACTTTATACAACCTTTGGCATAAACGTAGGGTTAGTTCTTAAACACACCCTGTCCTGGTGGAAGATGAGGAAAGGTTCCACTGCCATTAGTGCCTGTACTTCTGAAACTCTTCTTGCTGATATTATTGCCAGTAGCAGAGCAGTTTTCCAAGAGATGTATTTTAATTCTGCTGTGTTAGCTGGCTCAAAAGGAGGTAAAGTTAATTTTTCCAAAACAAAGTTGAGGTCCCAAGTTGGTGTAGGTGCTCTACGGGGCGGTCTTATGTTTTTAGCCCCTCTGAGGTACTGTTTGAGCAAAGGATTTGAAAAAATTGGTGGATCCGTGTTGTAATGAGCAGAGATAGCTGAGGCGTGGATCTTGATGGATGAAAAAGAGAGACCCTTGTTCAGCATCTCAGTTAAATATTGAAGTATCTGAGGAATGTTTGGGACAAGAGGGTCAAGGCTGTGCACTTGGTTCCAGGCACAGAATCTCTTCAATTTATCCGAGTATGCTTTCCTGGTGCTAGGCCTTCTGGTCTCCAGAATGACATCCATAACGGCTTTGGAGAGAGGCATTGCTTGCTTGACTAAGGAATTTTCCATGCAGCTAGATTTAAGGTCTTTAGCTGGCTGTGAAGTATCCAATTGTTGCGCTGTCAGCAACTGTGGGATTTGAGGCAAAATCCAGGGTGGCTCTTGTGCTAAGTTCTTTAAGATTGGGTACCAGTGCTGGCGTGGCCAGTCTGGTGCAATCAGGATCATTTTTGGCTCTTCCTGCCTGACTTTTATGAGTACCTTTGGAAGGAGAGGTAAAGGAGGGAAAGTGTATACTTGTAGTTTTTTCCAGATGAATGAGAGGGCATCCACTTTCCATGCTTGTGGATGGTAGCTCCTTGTGCAGAATTTCTGTAATTGGCAGTTCTTTGGGGAAGCAAACATCTATGTCCAGGCTCCACCATTTTTGTGTTATTATTCTGAATATTTGTGGGTTGAGTTTCCATTCGTGTGGGTCCATAATGTTTCTGCTTAGGTCGTCTGCCAGTGAGTTTTTCTCTCCAGGCAGGAATTGTGCTTGCAGATGAACTTGGTAGTTTAGAGCCGTGTTCCACAAGGTCATGGCTTGTCTGCAGAGGGGGTAGAAGTGTGTGCCCCCTTGCTTGTTTATGTACCACAACTGTGGTGGTGTCTGTTTTTCGTAGCAATTGTCCTGGATGCAGCAGGTCCTTGAAAGCTATAATAGCATTTTGTACAGCTAGCATCTCTTTTTGATTGATGTGAAGATGTCTTTGCTCTGTGGGCCACTCGCCCTGGATACATTTTCCTGCCATGTGTGCTCCCCAGGCATAATCCGATGAATCTGTTGTCAGTGTCTTAACTGGCTGTGGGTTGAATGAAAGGCTGTCCCTTGTTGAGGTGACAAGCTTGTGCCCATCGAAACTCCTGTTGTAGGCAAGGAATTAGTGGTGTAACTGTTTCCAAACTTTGACAGTGTTGAGACCATATGCTCTTTAGGTACCATTGTAGTTTCCTCATATGCAGTCTGGCATATGGAATTAGTAGTATGCAAGATGCCATGTACCCCAAGGCCAGCAGAATTTTTCCTGCAGGGAGTTGGGTCTTTGTTGCCATTAAAAGAAAATATTGAGTCAGTTGTCCTTGCTTGTCTGGCGTGAGATAAGCCATCTGGGCCATTGTGTTCAAGCTGGCACCCAGGAATATTATCTGTTGTGAGGGCACTAGTTTTGATTTATTTTCATTTACTGTGTACCCCAGGCAACTTAATAACTTTTTTACGTATGCCAGATGCTTTAGTAGAATGTCCTTGCTCTCTGCTTGAATCAGGCAGTCGTCCAGGTATGGATAAATTTGAATTCCTTTTTGCCTGCAAAATGCAATTACTGGTGTCAGGCACTTTGTGAAGACCCTGGGCGCAGTAGATAAGCCAAAGGGCAGTGCAGAGAATTGATAGTGCATTGAACCAGCTAGAAATCTGAGGTATCTTCTGCAGTTTTGTCTGATAGGGTCATGCAGGTATGCCTCTGAGGTCCAAAGTTACGAGCCAAGCTTTCTTGCCCAGCATGGGAAGAAGCTGCTATAGTGTCAACATCTTGAATTTCGGAACATCCAGGTAAGTGTTTAGTGAAGAAAGGTCCAGAATGGGTCTCCAGACTTTGCCCTTTCTGGGAACCAGAAAGAGTCTTGAATAAAATCCTTGTCCTTGTTCCTGTGGTGGTACCTTTTGAATAGCTCTCATGTCCACGAGTGCTGTAATTTGTTTTTGAGCCTCTGCCCATTGATTTGGTGGCAGATTTGACATTCCTTTTAGTCTTGGCAGAGTGTGAAAGTGGAACTTGTAACCTTGAGATACAATGTTGAGAACCCATTTGTCTTTGGTGATGCAAAGCCAGTTGTGACAGAAAAGTGCCAGTTTTCCTCCTAAAGGGGCTGCCAAGAGAGAGCTGTTTGGCAGCTGCAGTGGAAAGTCATTGGGGTTTGCTTTTGATAAGGTTGGGGCCTGTCTTCCCCTTCTTTCTGGCCTGGTGTACCCCATTGTCGAGGCCTGTAAGGGCCTTGTGTCTGACCTCTACCTCTTGGATGTCTGTACCTGCCCCTTTGAGGTCTATCTGTGAAGGGAAAGGACCAATTCTTAGTTGGCCAATTTCTGCTAAAACGAGGAGGCTAAACCTGTAAGAAATCTTTCACCGTTTGCATAGATTTTGCCTTATCCTCCATCTTCTTTAATACCTCCTCTGCCTTAACTCCAAACAGGACATCCCGATGCAAAGGTGCTTCCAATAATTTGACCTTAACATGATCTGGTAACGTATGTTCTTTTAACCAAGCATGCCTTCTAATGACAGAGCCTGTAACTGCTGCTCTACAGGAGGCCTCTAAGGAATCAAACCCACATTGCAAAGTATGTTTTCCCACTTGTTCAGCTGCATGCAATAAATCCTGCATTTCTTTAAGGTTAGGAGGATCTGAATCTGGAAGCATCTTTTGTTTCAACTGAGACATCAAAAATTGCTGATATTTTAGCATGTGAAACTGGCAATTCAAGGCTCTCATTGCTAAAGTTGCAGACGTATATATCTTCTTTCCCCATCTGTCTATTGCTCTGGAATCCCTGCCAGAGGGAACTGGGTTTTTTGCTGATGAGACCTTAATCCCTTTAGGTCCCTGAGAAATAGTTTCAGGGTCAGCAACAGGGCTTTTGCACAGAAATTTTGAGAGTCAGGGACTCTAATATCTATCAGGTTTAACTGGGGCTGGGGGTAAGGAGTCAGGGTTTAAACTGTATTCAGTGTACACATCATCCACAATATCTAAAACTGGCAGGATAGCAAGGGGTCTGTGTTGAGACAATAAAAGGAAGTCTCTGAGCCTTTTCTTGGATTCTGAGTAATCCTGGCCTTCCCAATGGAAATGTTCCCTCATGGTATGTAAGGTCTCCCCAAAGGAGTAATCCTCAGGCGGAGAGGCTGATGGAATTGATTCCTCAGCATCTGAATCCTCATAAGGGGGTAAAGAATATCCTAGGTCCGAAGAAGAGTCTGAGGAAATGGACACATGGTCAGAAGATTCATAGTCTGCATCCTGTCTGGGCCTTTTATCAGGAGGGGGATGGGACCCCCTGATCAGGGTGATTAGGTCCTCAGCCATTTTTAACATTTGTTTCTTAGGCATGGAAGCCTGTCCTGGAGAGAGCTGTGTCTGTTTCTTTGCTTTTAAGGGAGGCTTAGACTTAGCAGAGGGTTTTTAATGGTTAACTGGGTAGGTCTGAAAACACCCTCTGTAGCTGTGGATTGCTCAGCTACTTTGGCTCCCTCTGTAGGGTTAGGATCGGAAAGCTGAGATCCTAGTGTATCCGAAGGCCCAGCCAGCTCCACGTGAGAGTCAGGGGCAGTCTGTGGTTCTGTGGAACCAGTCGTCAGGGGCTGAAAACCGGAGAACTGGTGACCGGCCTAGAATAGGCCTAGTCATCAGTTTTGGGCCTCAGATGCCTGTCCTTGCGCTTTTTATGCATTGTGGTCGTCGGAATTTCCGACGGCATGGTGTAATTACATTTTCTGCCAAAATAATGTCGGGCAAAATCAAACAGACGTTTAATAGTGCGCTTGTTAAACCTAGCACAAAACAGACAACCAGTGACGTTGTGGTCAGGGCCTAGGCATGGAATACAATAGGAGTGGAAATCCTTATGAGGTATTTGCTTCCCACAAGAAATACAGTTATTAACTTTTACTGACATCGGTCTGAGGCAAGAAAAGTTTCCCCAACAGGGTACTTAGCTTTTTTAGAAGATTTCGGTTCTGGATTCGGAATAAAAATCTCAGGAGTCGCCGACCGGCACTTGCGAACTGCTTCTGCTTCGGGCACCGCGCAGCAAGAAAGACTGAAGAAAATGGCGTCTGCTGTATCTTGTATACCCTTGTCGCACTACCGTCAGGGAGGAGGCGACAGCAACTGACAACGAACCAAGACTTTGGAACTCCAGCCGACTGTGGGACCGCCTGACGGCAGGATAACCCAAGTGTAATGACTGCAGCAGTGTAACACGAACATAGACAGGTTTGCGAGCAAAGCCCCTCAGTTTTCATGCCAACAGAGAGAGGGAGGCTGAACAGCAAACAAGTGCTGATACCCTGACAAATGACACACCAAAAACAAGGGGGATGTGGATGGAGGGAGGAACTGGCTAACTGCAGCAGTGATCACTTGAACATCTACTACTATGGTATGTTAACTTATACAACTATACTGTGTTAGTCATATTGATCACAGCCTTAGCTATATGGGTAGATTACCCTACCTAACTACATTTGGGAGGTGGAAGAGGAAACATCTATGAGCCCCTGCAGAACAGCCCTAAGTTGGACTTAGACCTAAAGAAGGAACACTTGCAATGCCTTGTAAATGTATGTACAGAAGACCAAGTTGTTGTTTCTAGAATACTTCTAGAATCCAACCCTTGCCAAAAGGGTATAGATGAAGCCACAGCTCCGTCAGAGTGGGCCTTCATTTTGCCTGTAATAGTTTTGTTGTGAACAGTGTAACAAAATAGCCTGACACAATCACTTGGAAATAGTCCGTTTGACACAGGTTGAAACCATACCTCTCAACTTTCCAGATTTTTGCAGAATGTCAAGATTTTTGGCTCATATTTTTAGTCTGCCCCTCATAAAATGTGTGTGCTTTTTGGGAAATCGCTGAAGACTTAAATCACTAAATAATGACATGCATCTGACTTAAACTTCATAACCTTCAGAAAATATATGTTAACACAAACCCTGTTATTCTAAAACTTTCTAAGTTTATAAGAATATTTAAAATCTGTCTCCATTTTTGGGCCTTTGTCCCCCCCTGCCCCATTATTTTATGCGTTGTTCAACTAAGCTAAGACTTTGAGAGGTATGACAGGTTGCCCTTCTTACCTTCACAAGATATGAACAAATGATCAGAAGATCTGAAACCAGAGCTGCCTGTGGAAATCCGGGGTGTGACATGTCCTTTTGCCCTAATTTTTAGGTTAAAAAAACTGTGAAATGGATAGTTCGGCTTAAAGTAAATCAGGTACCACTTTAAGCTTAAAAGGAAGACTAGTCTCAAAGAAACCCTTTCATGTGGAAAACGCGATAAGAGCTTGCAACTCAGATAACTCTTCTTGCAGAGGTCAGAGCAATCATAAAACAGCTTTCCAAGTTAAGAACCTCAAGTCAGCCAGATCAGCTGGTTCAAATGGAGTAAGAGTTACCTTCTCAAACAAGATTAAGATTCCAGACAGGGGCCTCTGGTTTTCTTTAAGCCTCTTATGCAACACCTTTTTCAAAAGCATTCTGACACGATAATGCACTGAAAAATCCATGGACAGATATGCCGAAATGGCCAATAAATGGACAAGACCGACCACAGGACAGTAAGTCACAAATATTATGAGACCAGAGAAACACTAGCCTTAAATAGGTGCTGGTTATGTTACTGGCACCAATTAGAAAACATTTTCCATTTGGAAATATGATTTGTTAGTAGCAGGCTTTCTTGCCTCCATTAGTACCTGGCTGCACGTAGTCAGTAAACAGGTGCTTAAGGGGAATTAAGACCCTATCATCTAGGCAGTCAGCTGAAGTAGATTGGTGTCAGGGTTAAGCACATCCATTCTGTGAAGAAGCTTCTGGTCAACTGCCCCTTGCCATTTCCAAAAGAAGGGAGAAAGTACAGTTGTGTACACTTACCATAAATGTAGATGTTAGTGTGTATTCACTGTTGCAGTAATTACATTTGGGTTATCTGCTTGCAGGTAGCCCTCAGTCGGCCTGATTAACAAAGTCTTGTGTCCTGCATCAGTTGCTGTCTTTTCAGTGACGTCAGGTCGTCAGGGGTATAAAACATGCAGTCTACGTCATTACATCAGTTTTTCTTGCTTCAGATGTCAGGTGCCCCCCTAATGAGAAGCAATTAAACCTATAAATATACAAGGTTATACTTCAAACAAAAAAGCAAATACACCAAAAAGCTTTTAAGCATTGAAAAGGAGAGAGAGGAGGTATAGCCAAATGAAGTCAGGGGGCTGGAGGGAGGGTAACCAGGACTGCAACAGTGAATACACTTGAACATCTACATTTATGGTAAGTGTACACAAAGTACAGTTTTGTACCTACCATAAATGTAGATGTCCGAACAGGATAGCATCTGCAGTCCTTACAAATGGGTTGTCCTGTCGTCAGGCAGCCCTTCGGTCGGCCGGATTCCAAAGTCTGGGTCTGGCCTCGGCTGGTGTCGCACTTCACCCAACGTCATCTCTGCTGGTCTTCGGGTATAAAGGCATCAGTCGACGCCATTTTCCTCAGTGTTTCTTGCCCCAGATGCCAGTTGCCCTCTTGGATAGCTAAATTTTTGGATAAATGCCAATGTTTCCAAAAAAGTAGAAGGCAAACACAAAAATAAGCATGTATGTACATATATACAAACAAATACACCATAAGAAATCCCCCCCAGCTAGCTATTAGGTGGGCAAATACCCTAGGAGTACCACAGAGGGGAAGGAGGGTGGGTAATCCTGACTGCAGATGCTATCCTGTTCGGACATCTACATTTATGGTAGGTACAAAAAGTACAGTTTTGTACCTACCATAAATGTAGATGTCCGAACTGGATAGCATCTGCAGTCATAACAACTGGATTGTCCTGTCGTCAGGCAGCCCTTCAGTCGGCCGGATTCCAAAGTCCGGGTCCGGCTTCGGCTGATGTCGCACTCACCCGACATCATCTCTGTTGGTCTTCGGGTATAAAGGCATCAGCCGACGCCATTTTCCTCAGTGTTTCTTGCCCCAGATGCCAGTAGCCCTCTTGGAGGCTAAAATTTGGATAAATGCCAATGTTTCCAAAAAGATAGAGGTAAACACAAAAATAAGCATGTATGTACATATATACAAACAAATACACCATAATAGACTCCCCCCCACCAGCTAGCTATTAGGAGGGTAAAACACCCTAGGAGTACCACAGAGGGGAAGGAGGGAGGGTAATCCTGACTGCAGATGCTATCCAGTTCGGACATCTACATTTATGGTAGGTACTAAACTGTACTATGTCCTTCATGGATGCATCTGCAGTCATAACAACTGGGTAGAATACCATAGCCAACTAGGGGAGGAGGATAAAACTAGATTATGGTGTGTTTAGGATCCCTTGCAGTACAGCAGTGGCAAACCCTGCTCGGGATCTGGAATATAGAGGCAAATTATAATGCTTGGCAAATGTATGCACGGAGGTCCAAGTAGCCGCCTCAATAATGTCTTTGGTTGCCACTCCTCGTAAGAAGGCTGTGGTAGTGGCTGTTGCCCTTGTAGAATGAGGTCTTATGTTCTGTGGAATTGGTTTTCCATGGAAGGAGTAACAGAATCGTATGCAATTTCCTATCCATTTGGAGATTGTCTGTTTGGAAATAGCTTTTCCTTCCCTTCCTGTTGCATAGGCTACAAAAAGTTGGTCAGTCTTTCTGCTATTTTTGTTCTGTCCAAGTAGTAGCGTAGCTGTCTATGTACATCCAAGGTATGCAGTATTCTTTCCCTCTGTTTTGTGGGTTGGGAAAGAAGGTAGGTAGGTGGATTGCCTGGTTTAAAGACACTCTGGATACCACCTTAGGCATAAATGTAGGATTAGTCCTCATGGACACTCTATCTTGGTGGAAGATTAGGAAGGGTTGCACTGCCATAAGGCCTGTAGTTCTGAAACCCTCCTAGCTGAAGTAATTGCCAGTAGGAAAGCAGTTTTCCATGACAGGTGTTGTAGGTCTGCTGTTGCTGCTGGTTCAAAGGGTGATAGTGTCAACTTTTCTAGCACAAAGTTTAAGTCCTAAGCTGGTAAAGGTGGTTTCCTTGGAGGTTTTACATTCTTGATTCCTCTGAGGAACTGCCTGAGCAAAGGGTGCGAAAAAACAGGTGGATCAAAGCTGTATTCTGCTGAAATAGCTGATGCATGTATCTTGATGGAGGAGTAGGACAGGCCTGAATGAAGAAGTTCGGCCAGATACTCCAGAATGTTAGGCATATCTATGTTTGACACATCTTTTCCTCTTTCAGTACTCCAAATGACAAACCTTTTCCATTTTCCAGCATAGTTCCTTCTTGTTGAAGGTCTGCGTGCTTCAAGAATAATGTCTTTAACTCTTTGGGAAAGCTCTGGGTTAGCTGCTGCTATGTGATGTTCCATGCAGTCAGTTGCAACGTTTTTAGGTTTGGATGTATGATGCTGTAGTTGTTCTGAGTTAACATCAAAGGCATCAGGGGTATTGGCCACATATTGTTCCGAGACATGCTCCTCAGCAGTGGGTACCAGTGTTGTCTTGGCCAGTTTGGAGCTATCAGGATTATCCTTGGACGTTCTTCCTTGATTTTTAGTAATACTTTGTGTATCAAGGGAAGAGGTGGGAATGCATATGCTGTCAGGCCTTTCCAGCTGAAGGAGAGCGAATCCACTTTCCATGCTAGTGGGTGGAATGTCCTTGTGCAGAATTTTTGAGCTGGTGATTGAGAGGTGATGCGAATAGATCTATCTGAGGCATTCCCCATTTCTTTGAGATGGTCTTGAAGATGTCCGGGTGCAGTTTCCATTCGTGGGCATCCGATGTGGTTCTGCTTAATATGTCTGCTAGAGTATTTTCTTTTCCAGGTACAAATATTGCCTGTAACTGGATGTTGTAGCTGAGTGCCAGGGTCCACAGCTCCAAAGTCATTCTGCATACGGGGTATGAATGAGTGCCTCCCTGCTTGTTGATGTACCACATGACTGTGGTGTTGTCTGTCCTTATCATCAACTGGCCCTCTGAGAAATGGTCTGAACCTTTGGATTGCCAGTTTTACTGCCAGCATTTATTTTAGGTTGATGTGCAGGTGAAGTTGATCCTGTGTCCACAATCCTTGCACGCATTTGTCCAGCATGTGGGCCCCCCATCCTAGGTCTGAAGCGTCTGTTGTGATGGTCTGGCTTGCTTGACATCTGCGAAAGGGTAGGCCTGGGTTTGTCTGGCATGCCTGAGCCCACCATAGGAACTCCTGTTTTAAGCATGGAATTAGTGGGATTTCTGTTTCTAGGCTGTGTCTGTGTTGGGACCATGAATTCTTTAGGTACCACTGTAGTTTTCTCATATGTAGTCTGGCAAGTGGGACCAAGATTATGCATGATGCCATGAAGCCCAAGGCCTGCAGTACTTTTCTTGCTGTTAACTTGTTCAGCTTTGTTAGTGCTAAGAAGTAGAGGGAGTTCTTTGTTTTTCTGCAGTTAGGAATGCCATTTGTTTTACTGTGTCCAATTCCGCGCCCAAGAATGTCCTTGTTTGGGATGGTATCAGCCTTGACTTTTGTAGATTGACTGTGTATCCCAGTGCTTGTAGCAAGTAAATGACCCTTTGTAAATCTGTTGTCAGCTTGCTTTTGTTGTCCCCTTGTAGTAGGCAGTCGTCCAGGTATGGGTAAATTTGAATTCCCTGTCGTCTGCAATGGGCGATTACTGATGCCAGGCATTTTGTGAATACTCTGGGCGCAGTAGATAAGCCAAAGGGCAATGCTGAGAATTGATAGTGCTCTGATCCTGCAAGAAATCTGAGGTATCTTCTGCAGATTGGTCGAATGGGGACGTGCAGGTATGCCTCCTTGAGATCTAGAGTTACCAGCCAACACTCCTTGCCCAGCATGGGAAGAAGTTGCTGTAGGGTCAGCATTTTGAATTTTGGGACAATGATGTATGTATTTAAGGCGGACAGGTCGAGAATTGGTCTCCAACTTTTTCCTTTCTTGGAACTAGGAATAGTCTGGAGTAGAACCCCTTTCCTTGCTCTGCTGTTGGCACTCTTTCCACAGCTCTCATGTTTGCTAACTGCATTATCTGTTGTAGAGCCTCTGTTTTTGATTTGGAGGTAGATTTGGCATTCCTCTTTTGACTGGTAAAGTGTGGAAGTGGAACCGTATCCTTGAGCTATGGTTTGTAAAATCCACTTGTCTTTTGTTATATAGTGCCAGTTCTTTGAAAATAAGGTTAACTTTCCGCCTAGAGGAGCTGCTATTTGTTCCCTGGTAGGCGATTTAGGATTAAGTCACTGTGGTTGTGTTGATGTAGTGGCAGTGGTTGTGTCTGTGCCTCTGTTGTTACCTTGCCACTGTCGTCCTCTGTAGGCACCTCCTCTGGGTTGGTTTCTGCCTCTGGAACGTCTATTCCTGCCCCTTTGAGATCTTGTGGAGTCAGGAAAGGACCAATTTTGGCAGGCCAGTTCCTGCTAAACCTTGGGGGTTGAACCTGCAAGAAATCTTTAACCGTTTGAACAGATTTTGCCTTTTCTTCCATTTTCTTCATAACCTGCTGGGCAGGTGTGCCAAACAAACTTGTCTTATCCATAGGAGCATCTAGTAACTTTGCTTTGACATGATCCGGTAAAGCTTGCTCCTTTAGCCATGCATGCCTTCTTATCACTGTGCCAGTCATGGCTGATCTAAATGAAGCCTCCAGTGCATCATAGCCACATTTTAAGGAATGGTTACTAACCTGTTGTATGTTATTTACCATTTCTAATACATATTTCTTATCAAGAGATTCATCAGTGGTTAGCTTTTTAGTTAACTGATCAAGCATAAACTCTTGGTATTGTATCATGTGAAACTGACAGTTTAAAGCTCTAGCTGAGAGAGTAGCTGAAGTAGACCTTTTTGCCCCATCTGTCTAATGACCTTGCTTCCCTTTCAGAAGGAATAGGGTTTTTAGCTATGGTCGCGGCTACTGCCTTGGGACCCTGGGATATAGTTTCGGGGTCTGCAAGTGGGGCCTTGTAAAGGTGGTGATGAGTGTCTGGCACCCTGTAAAATCTGTCTGGTTTGGCAGGGGCTGGAGGTAAAGAGTCTGGTGCGGAGCAGACATCATTGAAAGCATCATCCACCACAGAGAGAACAGGAGGTATAGCTAAGGGCCTGTGTTGTGGAAGGTGCAGAAAGGTCCTAAGTCTTTTTCTGGAGTCTGAAAAATCCTGTTGCTGCCATTGGAACTGCTCTCATGGCATGTAAGGTTTCCCCAAAGGAGAATTCTTCTGGTGGGGAAGCAGCTGGAATGGATTCTTCAGCATCAGAGTCTTCAAAATTGGAGAAAGGAGCCTCTGGCTGGTCAGTTATGTCTGATTCATCGGCAGAATCATCACATGACACTGGCTCAGGGGGCTCTGCCCTAGGTCTCTTCTCTGGGGGCTGAGAGGCCCTGTCTGGGTGAGATTGAGATCCTCTAATTAATGAAATTAAATCTTCTGCCAGAGTAAGCATTTGAGAACTAGAGGAGGGCCTGGTTGTAGGGGTTTAACAGGCACTGTTTTAGTAGTCTTGGCTGCTTTAGCCCTGGCGAAGGCCTTAATGGACATGGCTGCTGGAGGCCTAGCAGCACCACGTGCTGGGGTAGAGACATCCAAGGGAATGGTGTCTGATAAGTCAGTGGCAACCACCGTAGTGGGTAAAATTTCTGAGGCCGATTCAAGAATGGTAGCAGGTGCCTCAGTTGTGTAGAGATAGATTCAGCTGTACTTTGATCAGTTTTCTCGGTTTCCGAAACCGAGACACTCGATTTGCTTAACCATGGTTTCGGCCGAAACCGCGGACCGCGAGTGTCGGTCTTTATCTTTGCGTTTTTTGGCAGATTGGGTAGTCAGAGGATCCGACGGCATAATGTACGCAAAATCAGAACCGAAAAACTGTTCAGCAAACTCCGACCGACGCCTAAGCGTTCGTCGGTTGAAGGAAGCACAGGCCGAACAGGCTGCTACGTCGTGGGCTGGGCCTAAACAAGGCAGACAATAAGAGTGGAAATCTTTATGAGGTATTTGTTTCCCACAGTTTAAACAATTATTAACTTTTTCTCACATCGGCTGAGGCAAGAAAGAGTCCCAGGGTACTTAGCTTTAGAAGTCTTGAGTAGTATTCGGTAGAAGTAATCTCTGGATCCGACCGACCGGCACTTGCGAACAGCTTCTGCTTGGGCCACGGCAAGAAAGACTGAGGAAAATGGCGTCGGCTGATGCCTTTATACCCGAAGACCAACAGAGATGACGTCGGGTGAGTGCGACATCAGCCGAAGCCGGACCCGGACTTTGGAATCCGGCCGACTGAAGGGCTGCCTGACGACAGGACAACCCAGTTGTTATGACTGCAGATGCATCCATGAAGGACATCTGTACTATGTCCTTCAAGGATGCATCTGCAGTCCTTACAAATGGGTAGAATACCATAGCCAAACTAGGGGAGGAGGAAGAAGAATTTATGGTGTAGTTAGGATCCCTTGCAAAACAGCAGTGGCAAACCCTGCTCGGGATCTAGAGTATAGAGGTAAGTTATAATGCTTGGCAAATGTATGCACGGAGGTCCAAGTAGCAGCCTCTATAATGTCCTTGGTAGCCACTCCTCGTAAGAAGGCTGTGGTAGTGGCTGTAGCCCTTGTAGAATGAGGCCTTATGTTCTGTGGAATTTGCTTTCCATGGTAGGAGTAACAGAATCTTATGCAATTTCCTATCCACTTGGAGATTGTCTGTTTGGAAATTGCTTTTCCTTCCCTTCCTGTTGCATATGCTACTAGAAGCTGGTCAGTTTTTCTATTGCCCTTGGTTCTGTCCAGGTAGTAGCGCAACTGTCTATGTACATCCAAAGTATGCAGCAGTCTTTCCCCCCTGTTCTGTGGGTTGGGAAAGAAGGTAGGTATGTGTATTGCCTGGTTTAGAGACACTCTGGATACCACCTTAGGCATAAATGTAGGATTAGTTCTCATGGACACTCTATCTTGATGGAAGATTAGGAAGGGTTGTACTGCCATTAAAGCCTGTAGTTCCGAAACCCTTCTTGCTGAGGTAATTGCCAGCAGGAAAGCAGTTTTCCAGGATAGGTGTTGAAGATCTGCTGTTGCTGCTGGTTCGAATGGAGGGAGTGTCAATTTTTCTAGCACGAAATTCAAGTCCCATGCTGGTAATGGTGGTTTCCTAGGAGGTTTTACATTCTTAATTCCTCTCAGAAACTGCCTGAGTAGAGGATGTGAGAAGACAGGGGGATCGAAGCTGTATTCTGCAGAAATAGCTGATGCATGTATCTTGATGGAGGAATAGGACAGGCCTGTATGGAGAAGCTCTGCCAAATACTCCAGGATGTTGGCAATATCTACCTTTTACACATCTTTCCCTCTTTCAGTACTCCAAATGACAAACCTTTTCCATTTTCCTGCATAGTTCCTTCTTGTTGAAGGTCTGCGGGCCTCAAGGATAATGTCTTTAACCCTTTGGGATAAATCTGGGTTAGTTGCTCTTATGTAATGTTCCAGGCAGTCAGTTGCAGAGTTTTGAGGCTTGGATGCAGGATGTTGTAGTCGCTCTGAGTTAACATCAACGGAATCAGGGGCAGTGTCCAGGCCCCCCCCCCCCCTGAGACATGCTCCTCAGTAATGGATACCAATGTTGTCTTGGCCAATTTGGAGCTATCAGAATTATCCTTGGACGTTCCTCTTTGATTTTCAGAAGTACCTTGTGCATCAAAGGAAGAGGTGGAAATGCATATGCTGTCAGGCCTTTCCAACTGAAGGATAGAGAGTCTACCTTCCAAGCAAGTGGGTGGTATGTCCTTGTGCAGAATTTCTTGAGCTGGTGATTGAGTGGGGATGCGAATAGGTCTATTTGTGGCATTCCCCATTTCTTTGTGATGGCCTTGAAGATGTCCGGGTGTAGCATCCATTCGTGAGCATCCGAGGTAGTTCTGCTTAACATGTCTGCTAGGATGTTTTCTTTTCCGTACGAATATTGCCTGTAACTGAATGTTGCAACTCAGAGCCATATTCCATAGGTCCAGAGCCATTCGGCATAGGGGGTATGAATTGAGTGCCTCCCTGTTTGTTGATGTACCACATGACTGTGGTGTTGTCTGTCCTTATCATCAATTGGCCTTCTTTGAGGAATGGTCTGAAATTCTGGATTGCTAGTTTTACTGCCAGCATTTCTTTTTGATTTATGTGCAGGTGCAGCTGTTCTGGAGTCCATAAGCCTTGAATGCACTTGTCCAGCATGTGTGCCCCCCAACCGAGGTCTGAGGCGTCCGTTGTGATGGTTTGGCTTGGTTGAATGCTGTGGAAGGACAAACCTGGGTTTGACTGGCATGCCTGAGCCCACCAAAGGAGCTCTTGTTTCAGGCATGGGATTAGTGGTATTTCGGTTTCTAAGCTGTGCTTGTGCTGAGACCATAAATTCTTTAGGTACCACTGTAGCTTTCTCATATGTAGTCTGGCACGGGGGACCAAAATTATGCAGGATGCCATGAAGCCCAAGGCCTGCAGTACTTTCCTTGCTGTTAGTTTGTTCTGCTTTGTTAATGCCAAGAAGTAAAGAGGAAGTTGTTCTTGTTTTTCTGCAGTTAGGAATGCCATCTGTTTTACTGTGTCCAATTCTGCACCCAAGAATGTTCTTGTTTGGGATGGTATCAGTCTTGACTTTTTTAAATTGACTGTGTATCCCAGGGCTTGTAGTAAGCAAATGACTCTTTGTAAGTCTTGTGTCAGCTTGTTTCTGTTGTCTGCAGTCGTCCAGGTATGGATAAATTTGTATTCCCTGAAGTCTGCAGTGAGCGATTACTGATGCCAGGCATTTCGTGAACACTCTGGGCGCAGTAGATAAGCCAAAGGGCAATGCTGAGAATTGATAATGCTCTGATCCTGCAAGAAATCTGAGGTATCTTCTGCAATTTGGTCGTATGGGGACGTGCAGGTATGCCTCCTTGAGATCTAGAGTTACCAGCCAAAACTCCTTGCCCAGCATGGGAAGAAGTTGCTGTAGGGTCAGCATTTTGAATTTTGGAACAATGATGAATGTGTTTAAAGCGGACAGGTCGAGAATAGGTCTCCAACTTTTCTCTTTTCTTGGTACTAGGAAGAGTCTGGAGTAAAATCCTTGCCCTGTTCTGTAGGTGGTACCCTTTCCACAGCTCTCATCTTTGTTAATTGAGCTATTTGTTTTAGAGCTGCTGTCTTTTGATTTGGTGGTAGGTTTGGCATTCCTCTTTTTACTGGTAAAGTGTGAAAATGAAACCTGTAGCCTTGGTCTATAGTTTGCAAAATCCACTTGTCTCTTATGATATAGTGCCAGTTTTTTGAAAATAAGGCTAACTTTCCGCCTAAGGGTGCTGCTATTTGTTCCCTGGTAGGCGGTGTCAGAGCCAAGTCACTGTGATTGTCCTGTTGCAGTGGTAGTGGTTGTATCTGTGCCTCGTTGGTTATTGCCTTGCCACTGGCGTCCCCTGTAGGCACCTCCTCTGGATTGATTTCTGCCTCGAACGCCTATTCCTGCCTCTCGGAGTTTTAGAGGAGTCTGGAAAGGACCAATTTTTGGAAGGCCAGTTCCTGCTAAACCTTGCGGGCTGAACCTGTAAGAAATCTTTAACTGTTTGTACAGATTTTGCCTTCTCTTCCATTTTCTTCATTACCTGTTGGGCAGGAGAACCAAATAGACTGACCTTATCCATAGGAGCATCTAATAGCTTTGCCTTAACATGATCCGGCAAGACCTGTTCTTTCAACCATGCATGCCTTCTTATAACTGTGCCAGTCATGGCTGATCTAAATGAAGCCTCCAGTGCATCATAGCCACATTTTAAAGAATGGTTACTAACCTGCTGAATGTTATTCACCATTTCTAGAACATATTTCTTATCTAAGGAATCATCAGAGGACAGTTTCTTAGTTAACTGATCAAGCATAAACTCTTGGTATTGGATCATATGAAACTGACAGTTCAAAGCTCTAGCTGAGAGAGTAGCAGAGGTGTATACTTTTTACCCCATCTCTAAGGACCTGGATTCCCTTTCAGAAGGGAGAGGGGTTTTCGCTGAGGTCGAAGCTACTGCCTTAGGCCCCTGGGAGATAGTCTCAGGATCTGCAAAAGGAGCCTTGTATAAGTGGTGATGAGTGTCCGGGACCCTGTAAAACCTATCGGGCCTAGCAGGGGCTGGAGGTAAAGTATCAGGAGCAGTGCAAGCATCATTAAATGCATCATCCACAACAGGAAGAACTGGAGGTATAGCTAGAGGCCTATGTTGCGGTAAGTGTAAAAAGGTCCTAAGCCTTTTTCTTGAATCTGAGAAATCTTGTCCCTGCCATTGGAATTGCTCTTGCATGGCATGTAAGGTTTCCCCAAAGGAAAATTCCTCTGGTGGAGAGGCAGAAGGAATCGATTCTTCAGCATCGGAATCTTCATAAGTAGAAAAAGGAGCCTCTGGATGGTCTGCATTGTCTGTATCATCAGAAGAGTCATCTGAGGACACTGGCTCAGGGGGCTCTGCTCTAGGTCTCTTTTCTGGAGGTTGAGAGGCCCTGTCTGGGTGAGATTGGGATCCCCTTATTAAAGAGATGAGATCCTCTGCCAGAGTAAGCATTTGGGAACTGGAACTGGGCCTGTGAGAGGGGGGCTTAACAGGCACAGACTTAGCAGTTTTGGCTGCTTTGGCCCTGGCAAAGGCCTTTATAGACATGGCTGCAGGAGGCCTAGCAGCACCACGTGCTGGGGTAGAGACATCCAAAGGGATGGTGTCCGATAATTCTTGAGAAACCACAGTAGTAGGCAAAACTTCAGAGGCCGATTCAACTAGGGTAGAAGGGGCCTCGGTAGTAGTCATGGATTCGCTGCAGATTGACCGTTTGCTCGGTTTCGCCGAAACCGAGACACTCGGTTTGCTTAACCGTGGTTTCATCCGAAACCGGACCGCAAGTGTCGGTCCTTTTCTTTGCGTTTCTTAACAATTTGAGTAGTCGGAGGATCCGACGGCATAATGTACGCAAAATCTGAGCCGAAAAACTGTTCAGCAAACTCTGACCGACGCCTAAGCGTTCGTCGGTTGAAGGAAGCACAGGCTAAACAAGCTGCTACGTCGTGGTCTGGGCCTAAACAAGGTAAGCAGTAAGAGTGGAAATCTTTATGAGGTATTTGTTTCCCACAAGTTAAACAGTTATTCACTTTTTCTGACATCGGCTGAGGCAAGAAAGAGTCCCCAACGGGGTACTTAGCTTTTAGAAGTCTTCGAAGTAGTATTCGGTAGTAGTAATCTCTGGATCTGACCGACCGGCACTTGCGAACAGCTTCTGCTTCGGGCGGCAAGAAAGACTGAGGAAAATGGCGTCGGCTGATGCCTTTATACCCGAAGACCAGCAGAGATGACGTCGGGTGAAGTGCGACACCAGCCGAGGCCAGACCCAGACTTTGGAATCCGGCCGACCGAAGGGCTGCCTGACGACAGGACAACCCATTTGTAAGGACTGCAGATGCATCCTTGAAGGACATCTGTACTATGTCCTTCGTGTTTCACTGTTGCAATCATTACATTTGGGTAGATTCCCAAAGCAAAAGATGGGAGGAGGAATTTAGATAGCAGTAGGATCAGCTATAAGGCCCTGCAAAACTGCAGTGGCAAAGCCAGCTCTGGATTTAGAGAAAATTGGCAAATGGTAATGCTTAGTGAAAGTATGTACAGAACTCCAGGTAGCAGCTTCTAGGATGTCCCTGGTAGGTACACCTCAGAGAAAGGCTGTAGAGGTAGATGCAGCCCTGGTTGAGTTCGCTTTGAAATAGCCTTCCCCTCTGTCCCTACAGCAAATGCCACCAGCAGTTGTTCAGATTTTCTTTGAGGTTTAGACCTATCCAAGAAGAATCTAAGTTGTCTGTGCACATCTAAGGTGTGCAGTATCCGTTTCCCTTAGTTCTGTGGATTAGGAAAGAATGTAGGCAAATGAATGGATTGATTAAAGGCCACACTGGATACCATCTTTGGCATGAAAGAGGGATTGGTCCTGAGGGGCATCCTGTCTGCATGAAAGAAGATGAAAGGCTCCACTGCCATAAGGGCCTGTAATTCAGATACCCTTCTTGCTGAAGTGATGGCTAAAAGGGAAGCTGTTTTCCAAGAAAGGAATTTTAAATCTGCAGTAGTAGCTGGCTCGAAAGGAGGAAGGGTGAGTTTCTCCAATACAAAGTTAAGGTACAAGGCTGGAGTTGGAAATTTTTGGCACCTCTGAAGAACTGCTTGGGCAGTGGAAGAGAGAAGAGGGGAGGTTCTGTGTTATAATGAGCTGAAATGGCTGAGGCGTGAATTTCTATTGAGGAAAAAGACAGGCCCTTGTGAAGCATCTCAGTTAAGTATTGTAAAATCTGAGGTAAACTGGGCACTGCTGTGCTCATCCCTTGAGACTGGTTCCAGGCACAGACTCGTTTTCATTTTTCAGCATAAGATTTTCTAGTACTAGACCTCCTTGCCTCTAAAATTACATCCATCACTGGTTTAGTGAGGGATGGTAAAGGAGAGCTTAGGTAATTAAGCCAGGCTGCTAGGTTCCGTGTTTGAAGCTGATGGTGCAGAATCTGGTTCTCCTGCTGAGACAGCAGGGTAGGAGTGTGAGGCAGGTGCCATGGGGCCAACAGTGACACATTGCGCAGGAGGGGGTACCAGTGTTGGCGTGGCCAGGCTGGTGGAATCAAATCATCCTTGGTTTGTCTTGTTTGATCTTTAGTAGTACTTTGGAGAGCAGAGGCAGGGGAGGAAAGGCATAAACTGATAGGTTTTTCCAGCTGAAGGACAGAGCATCCACCTTCCAAGCTTGTCTGTGGGGAGTCCTTGCACAACATGTTTGCAATTGATAGTTCTGGTGGGAGCAAACAGGTCTATATCTGTGCTCCCCCCATTTGCTTGTCAACATATTGAAAATCCTTGGTTTCAGTTTCCACTCGTGTGGGTCCATGAGGGTTTTGCTCAGACCATCTGCCAGTGTATTTAGTTTTCCTGGCAGGAACTGAGCTTGTAGATGTACTTGGTAGCTCAAGGCTGTGTTCCACAATGACATGGCTAGTCTGCAGAGGGGTTAAGAATGTGTACCCCCCTGCTTGTTTATGTAGTACATAACAGTGGTGTTGTCTGCCTTTTACCATTAATTGTCCTGGAAGAATGTGGTCCTTGAAGGCTGTCAGAGCATTCTGTACAGCTAACATTTCTTTATGACTGATGTGAAGGTGCATTTGAATTGGATTCCATTTGCCCTGAATGCACTTCCCTGCCAGGTAAGCCCCCATGCATAGTCTGATGCGTTTGGGCAGCAGGGGGTAGTGTGTATGGTAGTCCCTTGTTTTGGTGGCAGACCTCTGCCCACCAAAGGAATTCTAGGCGTAGGCAAGGTATGATAGGAATCATTGCCTCTAGATCCTGAGAATGTTGACACCATAGGCTTTTTAGATACCACTGTAGTTTCCTCATATGCAGTCTTGCATATGGAATTAGAAGAATGCAGGAGGGCATGAACCCCAAAGCTTGTAGTATTTGCCTTGCAGATAGGGTTTTTGTGGCCACTTGTTTGAAGTACGTTGTCAAGTGAATTTGTTTCTCTGGCGTGAGGAAAGCCATCTGGGAAGTTGTATTCAAGCTTGCTCCCAGGAATATAATTTGTTGATAGGGTACCAGGTATGATTTCTTTTCTTTTATGGTGTAACCCAGACAAGCTAGCAGCCTTTGTACAAAGGCCAGATGATTCAAAAGTACGTCCTGGTTTTCTGCTTGAATCAGACAATTGTCCAGGTATTGGTATATTTGAGTATTTGCTTGCCTGCAAAATGCAATAACTGGAGCTAGGCACTTTGTGAATACCCTGGGTGTAGTAGATAAGCCAAAGGGCAGTGCAGAGAACTGATAGTGCATGTAGCCTGCTTTGAAGCGCAGGTATCTTCTGCAATACTCTCAGATTGGGATGTGCAGGTATGCTTCCTTTAAATCTAGTGTTGCCAACCAGGCATCTTGGCCTAGCATAGGGAGCAACTGGTGAAGAGTCAGCATCTTGAATTTTGGGATCGACAAAAAGGTGTTTAGAGTAGAGAGGCCCAGGATAGAACACCATGAATTGTCCTTTCTGGATACCAGGAAAAGTCTTGAGTAGAAACCTTGTCCCTTTTCCTCTTCTGGTACCAAATGAATAGCCCCCATGCCTAAGAGAGAAAGTACTCGTTTTTGGGCCTCTGCCCACTGATTTTGGGGTAGATATGGCCACCTGCTTGGTGTTGGTAACGTGTGGAAGTGAAATCTGTATCCCTGGGACACTATATTTAAAACCCATTTGTTCTGGGTAATGAGTTCCCAGTTCTTTGCATGAACAGCAATCTTTCCCCCCAAATTGGCAGTCAGTTGAGAAGTGCTTGGAAGTTTTAAAAAGTCACTGAGACAGTTTATCATAGGGGGAGTTTTATTACTCCCAGATTTGGAAGTGGAAGCCCCCAACTGTTTAGCCCTGTGCGTACCCTGGGACTGAAGCCTGTGAGCTATGCTGGATCTGGGTTTGGACTGAGAAGGTCTGGAAGAGGCAGGAAAGGACCAATTCTTGGAAGGCCAATGCTTACTAAATCTTGGAGGTTGTACTTGTAAAAAATATTTAACAGTTTGCATAGATTTCGCTTTTTCCTCCATCTTTTTAAGAACAACTTCTGCCTTGTTGACAAACAGGCGGTCCTGGTTTAAGGGAGCATCCAGTAATTTCGCTTTAACAATCTGGCAAGGATTGTTCCTTAAGCCAAGCATGCCTTCTAAGTACAGACACAGTTATGGCAGTCCTGCAAGATGCCTCTAGTGAATCAAAACCACACTGCAAAGTACGTTTTTCAACTTGTTCAGCTGAATGCAGTAAATCCTGTACATCCTTATTTTCATCAACATCATTTTCTGTTTAAGCAATCCAATAATATGCTGCTACTTCCAACATATGAAACTGGCAGTTTAAGGCCCTAATGGCTAAAGTTGCAGAAGTGTATACCTTCTTACCCCATCTATCCAGTGCCCTGGAGTCTCTATCAGAGGGGGTAGGATTTTTGGCAGTAGTAGCTTTAATGCCCTTGGGTCCATGTGAAATGGTCTCAGGATCCGCAGTAGGATTTTTAAAAAAGAACTTGAGAGTCAGGGTCCCTGTAATATCCATCAGGTTTTCTGGGAGCAGGAGGTAGAGTCAGGGGCCAAGCTAGATTCCGAAAAGGCATCATCAACAATGTCTAGTACAGGAGGTATGGCTAAAGGCCTGTGCTGGGGCAGGAGTAAGAAATCCCTAAGCCTCTTTTTAGAATCAGAGAAATCCTGACTTTCCCAATGAAAATGCTCCCTGAGAGTATGCAAGATTTCACCAAAAGAGAAATCCTCTGGGGGGGGGGGGGGGGCAGAGGGAATGGAGTCCTCAGCATCAGAATCCTCATAGGTAGATAAGGGTAAATCCTGGTCATCAGAGGAAACAGAAAATTCAGAATCCTGGTCAGAAATATCATACGCAAACTCAGTCCTATGTCTCTTAGAGGGGGAAAGCTGGCTTCCCCTGATTAAAGTAATACGGTCTTCAGCCATTCTTATTTGTTTTTTTAGGCATAGATGCCTGTCCATGCGGTCTGGGTGTCAGTTTTCTAGGCATGGTTCAAGTTTTAGGCCTTGAAGAAGAAGATGGCTTCAGTTTAATACGCAAGTCAGTAGGCCTGAATACACCCTCAGAAGCCGGTGCCTGCACAGCGGCTATGGACCCATCAAAGGTACAGATATCCGCCGGTTCCACAGTTGAAGCATTTTGCGCTATACTGGACTCCGAAAGGGTCTCAGTAGAGGCCTGCGAATCTGAAGTAGCGGGTATCAGGGGCTGCGAAAGTAACCCATCTAAAAACAGGTGCTGAGAAGGGGTCAATGCTCCTGTTTGTGGCCCACACAACAAATCACCTCCACTTACTATTGCAAACTTTCTTGGTGGAAACCTTTCAGGATGCCAGAAGAACTTTTCAGACTGGGGACTGAGGTCTGGACTGTCTCATTACAGTTGGAAGCGGAGAAACCAAGCGGTCAAATTGAGGGTTCAAAGATTTGGACGTTGCATCCCTGATGGGTGAGAAAGGAGTTCCTGAGTGGGCTGCTGTATCCAAGGAGGATATTTCAGATGAGACCAGAGGAAGAGGAACCACACCTGCCAAGGCCAGAAGGGGACAAGGAGGATGACTGAAGCTCTTCAACCTGCTTGCCTTCTGAAGAACCTTGGAGAGGAGCGGAAGAGGAGGGTAAGCATACAGGAGACCCAGAGGCCAATCGTGGACTAGAGCATCCCTTGAGGACTCCCCGGAGGAGGGATTAGAGCAAAAAAAGTACAGTCATGTACACTTACCATAAATGTAGATGTTCGAGTGTATTCACTGTTGCAGTCATCACATATGGGTTTATCCCTACCAGGGGAGACCTCGCCCGGCCCGAATACCAGAGGCTTAGTATTTCTACGTCAGATGCTGTCACTTCAGGACTGATGGGTCGTCAGTAGTATAAAGTAAGACAGCCAACACCATTACATCAGTTTTTCTTGCCCTAACCTGTCAGAAGCCCCCAAGTAGGAGCCAGGTTCTGGTGGAAGAACCCCACCAGTAGAAAATAAATACCAATATGTCCCTTGTAATGAAAGAGAATAAAGGGGGATGGAGGGAGGGAAACCAGGACTGCAACAGTGAATACACTCGAACATCTACCTTTATGGTAAGTGTACACAACTGTACTATGTTCTTCGTGTTTCACTGTTGCAGTCATCACATTTGGGTTGATTCCCAAAGCTGAGGTAATGGGTGGAGGCAGTCAAGGAAACTACGGGCTGGTTAGGATGCCCTGCAAGACTGCAGAGGCAACCCTGCCCTGGATTTGGAGAAGAGGCAGGTGGCAATGTTTGAAAAAAAGTGTGAACAGATGTCTAGGAGGCAGCCTCCAGGATGTCCCTGGTAGGGACTCCTCTGTGGAAAGCTGCAGAGGTGGAGGCTGCTCTGGTGGAGTGAGTCCTGTCCCCCTTGGGGGGAGGCTTTCCATGTTGTTTGTAGCAGAAATGGATGCAGTGTGCTATCCATTTGGAAATGATTTGGAGATGGCTTTGCGTTCTGCCCCTGTAGCAAAGCTAAGCAGCAACTGATCAGACTTTCTGAAGGATTTAATCCTGTCTAGATAGAATCTGAGCTGTCTGTGCACATCTAGAGAGTGCAGGATCCTTTCCCCCTTGTTCTGGGGATTAGGAAAAAAGGTGGGCAAATGAATGGATTGGTTGAGAGCCACACTGGACACCACCTTGGGCATGAAGGATGGGTTAGTTCTGAGGGATACCCTGTCAATAGAAGATGATGAAGGGTTCCACAGCCATGAGCACTTGCCGCTCGGAGACTCTTCTGGCTGTAGTGACAGCAAGAAGGAAAGCGGTCTTCCAGGAGAAACATTTTAGCTCTGCAGAAGAAGCTGGTTCGAAAGGGGGCAGGGTGAGCTTTTCCAACACAAAGTTAAGGTCCCAAGCTGGGGTTGGTGCTCTTCTGGGTGGCCTCAAGTTGCTAGCCCCTCTTACAAACTGTTTGCTCAAAGGGTGTGAGAAAAGGGGCTGCTCAGTGGGGAAATGAGCAGAGATAGCAGAAGCATGAATTTTTACAGAGGAGAAAGAGAGGCCACTGTGTAGTAGGTCAGCTAAGTAATCCAGGATGAGAGGGAGGGAGGGAGAGCTGTGCCGTACTGACTCCCTTAGCCTTGATCCAGGTGAGAACCTTTTCCATTTGTCAGTATAAGACTTTCTAGTACTAGGGCATCTGGCTTCGCATATAACATCTAGAACCTGTTTATTGAGGTTGGCAGATTGAACCGGGGTTAGGGAATAAGCCAAGCTGCCAAAGTGAGTGTCTGCAATTGGGGATGCATGAATTCCCCTTCCCTCTGGATCAGGAGGTTTGGAATCTGAGGAAGATGCCAAGGTGGCAGTGGGGACAGCCTTTGCAGGAAGGGGTATCAGTGCTGGTGAGGCCAGTCTGGAGCTATAAGAATTGTCCTTGGTTTTTCCTCCTTTATTTTGAGCAGTATCCTGGGAATGAGAGGTAGTGGAGGAAAGGCATAGACTGATAGATTGACCCAGGGAAAGGACAGGACATCTACTTTCCAAGCTATGCAGTGATGCTCCCTGCTGCATAACTTGCTGAGCTGATGGTTGGTGAGGGAGGCAAAGAGGTCGACCTTTGGGGTGCCCCATTTCTGAGTTATTAGGGTTAAGGTTCTTCTGTTGAGCTGCTACTCATGTGGGTCCACAAGACTTCTTGCTTAACCGCTCTGCCAGAGAATTGACAGAACCTGGTAGGAATTGTGCTAATAGGTGCAGTTGCATGGCAGAGGCGTGTGCCAAAGGGTCATGGCCAGCCTGCATAGAGGGTAGGAGAAAGTCCCTCCCTGCTTGTTGATGTACCACATCACACTGGTGTTGTCTGTTTTTATCAGGAGAGCCCCTGGGGAGAGAAGGGGCTTGAAAGCTATCAAGGCGTGGTGGACAGCCATTATCTCTTTTTGGCTGATGTGCAGAGGGATTCTGCTGCAGGCTCCATTGGCCCTGTATGCACCTGCCGTCCAGGTGTGCACCCCAAGGATAGTCTGATGCATGTGTGTTAAGGGTCTGGGTGGTGGGAGGTGGTGAGAAAGGTAGTCCCTTGTTGTGGGAGCATGCTGTTGCCCACCAAAGAAAATCTTTTCTGAGGCAATGAATTATAGGTATAAGAGTCTCCAGGTCTTGAAAGTGTTGACACCAAATGCTTTTTACGTACCACCGAAGTTTCCTCATATGCAGTCTGGCATATGGAATGAGTAGTATGCAAGATGCCATGAACCCCAGAGAATGCAGGATCTTCCTTGCAGATAGCAAATACAACTTAAAAAAACAAAAAAATAGAATAATAAAATACTAGCAAGACCACTGATCCAAGTAGTAAGCGAATTTAATGAAACACTTAGCTACTCGGCTTGCACAGCCTTCCAAGAGTAAAAACACTACAAAACACTGTTTGCTTATATACAGCATATTGCACAAAACAATCAATTAAATCACATACTCCAATTACATTCTTTGTTGAGTCCCTGAGGCTCCAAAGTACCATACTTTAAAATCAGCAGGATTTCTTTTAAGAGTTTATTTTTTAAAGACACACATTCACCTATGCCAACTTGCAATTTTTCCAAGACACAACCCCTAAGAGAATCAGGGTTAGAGTTGTGTGCTGTCAAAAAATGACTCCCAAGGGGACTCTATTTTTTTGTGTGTCCCTAATATGTTCCTGCAACTGGACCCTAAAACTCCTTACATCCACATCTCAGCACATACACTAACCCCTCTGTGTTGCAACTGTACTCATGCCTAGCTGCAAACTTGATGCCATTACTGTAGGGAAAAGAGCTTACTACATATTGACAGATGGAACAACCATCACATGGAAAGTACAGTTTTGTACCTACCATAAATGTAGATGTCCGATAGATATGCAACTGCAGTCATAACATATGGGTTGTCCTGCCTCAGGCAGCCCTCGGTCGGCCGGATTCCAAAGTCTGGGTCCGGTGTCGGTCGGTGTCGCCTCCTCTCCGACGTCAGAACGGCTGGAGTATAAAGGCATCGGCCGACGCCATCTTCTTCAGTGTTTCTTGCCCCAGATGCCAAGTGCCCTCCTAGGAAGGCTAAATTTGGTGAATGGATAAACAATTCCAGGCATGCACAACAGTAATAAACAGATACACCATAGGAGATACCCCCAGCTAATAGGAAGAGGGGTAGTGGACCCATAAAGAAGGTTGCAGAGGGGAAGGAGGGTGGGAAAATCCGACTGCAGTTGCATATCTATCGGACATCTACATTTATGGTAGGTACAAAACTGTACTATGTCCTTCAAGAATGCAACTGCAGTCATAACATATGGGTTGAATACCATAGCCAAGCTGGGGGTGGTTGGAACTAAGAAAGTGATGGTGTAGCTAAAATGCCCTGCAGGACTGCCGAAGCAAAGCCTGCTCGGGATCTGGAGTATAAAGGCAGGTTGTAGTGCTTGGTAAATGTATGCACGGAGCTCCATGTAGCAGCCTCTAGAATGTCCTTTGTAGCCACTCCTCTTAGGAAAGCTGTGGATGTGGCTATAGCTCTGGTGGAGTGTGGCCTAATATTGGCTGGCACACCTTTTCCATGAAAAGAATAGCAAAATCTGATGCAGTGTCCAATCCATTTGGAAATTGTTTGTTTGGAGATTGCTTTTCCTTGTACTCCAGCAGCATAGGCCACAAACAGTTGGTCAGACTTTCTGGTGGCCTTAGTTCTGTCCAAGTAGTAGCATAGTTGTCTGTGTATGTCCAAAGTATGCAGCAGTGCTTCCCCCCTGTTTTGAGGATTGGGGAAGAAAGTAGGCAGGTGAATGGCTTGATTTAGAGACACCCTGGAAATTACTTTTGGCATGAATGAAGGATTGGTTCTTAGAGAGACTTTGTCCTGATGAAAAATGAGAAAAGGAGATACTGCCATGAGTGCCTGTATCTCAGAGACTCTTCTTGCTGATGTAATTGCCAATAGGAAAACTGTTTTCCATGAGAGAAATTGCATTTCTGAAGTTGCTGCTGGTTCAAAGGGAGGAAGAGTTAATTTTTCCAAGACGAAATTGAGGTCCCATGCAGGTACTGGCAGTTTCCTGGGAGGTTTGATATTCTTTATCCCTCTTAGGAACTGTCTTAGCAAAGGACGTGAAAACACAGGTGGATCACAATTGTATTTTGCTGAGATTGCCGAGGCATGAATCTTTATGGAAGAATATGAGAGACCGGTATGAAACATTTCTGCCAAGTATTCCAATATCTGAGGTATACTCAATACTGTTGTATCCTGGCCCCTGTTAGCATTCCAGATGATGAATCTCTTCCACTTGGCTGAATAGGTTTTTCTGGTGGAAGGTCTGCGTGCTTCCAGTTAAGATCTCTTGAACTTTTTTGGAGAGAGAGATATCGGAAGGAGTTATGGTAACCTCCAGGCTGTCAGATGCAATGTTTTCAGGTTTTGATGAACAGTCCTGTAATTGTGTTGTGTTAGAAGCAGAGGCCTTAGGGGCAGAGGCCACGGTTTGGTCCGAGTTATGCTCAACAGCAATGGGTACCAGTGCTGCCTTGGCCAGTTTGGAGCTATCAAAATGCCTGTTGGTTGTTCTGCTTTGATCTTCAGTATCACCCTGGTCAGCAGTGGTAGAGGAGGGAATGCATAAATTGTTAGGGAATTCCAGCTGAAGGAGAGAGCATCTGTTTTCCAGGCTAGAGGATGGTGGGTCCTTGTACAGAACTTTTCCAGGTGATGATTCATATGAGAAGCAAAGAGATCTATGTCCGGTCTTCCCCACGTCCTTGTTATTTGTGAGAAAATGTGAGGATGCAGCATCCATTCGTGTGGATCCAAGAAATTTCTGCTCAGCTTGTCCGCCAGTACATTGTCCTTGCCTGGCACAAACTGGGATTGCAAATGTATCTTCAGACTTAGGGATTTTTCCCAGAGAATCATTGTTAGTCTGCAGAGGGGATAATAATGAGTTCCTCCCTGCTTATTTATATACCACATGACAGTGGTGTTGTCTGTCCTTATTAGCAAATGTCCTTGTTGAAGTGATTTTTCGAAAGTCTCGATTGCATGTATCACTGCCAACATCTCTTTTTGGTTTATGTGCAGATGCCTTTCCCTTGGAGTCCATTGACCTTGAATGCATCTGCCCTCCATGTGCGCCCCCCATCCATGGTCTGAGGCGTCTGTTGTAATCATTTGACCATAAGCTTTTTAAATACCATTGCAGCTTTCTCATATGAAGTCTTGCCAAAGGTATCAGAAGAATGCAAGATTTTTGAACCCCAGGGCCTGCAGGATTTTCCTTGCAGTCAGCTGGGAGAGCTTTGCTAGGCCTTTGAAGTACTCTGGTAACTGCTCTTGTTTTTCCTCTGTGAGATAAGCCATTTGTGTTTCTGTGTCCAGTTTGGCTCCTAGGAAAATAATTGGTTGGGATGGCAGAAGTCTTGATTTCTGAATGTTGACTGTGTATCCCAAGGCCTGTAATAATTGAATGACATAGTCCAAGTTTGCTACCAAGGTTTGTTTGTTGTCTGCTTGTATGAGGCAGTCGTCCAGGTAGGGGTATATTTGAATCCCCTGGAGTCTGCAGTGTGCCACTACTGATGCCAGGCATTTCGTAAACACTCTGGGCGCAGTAGATAAGCCAAACGGCAATGCTGAGAATTGATAATGCTCTGTCCCTGCAAGAAATCTGAGGTATCTTCTGCAGCTTTGTCTGATTGGGGCATGCAGGTATGCCTCCTTGAGGTCCAGAGTGACCAGCCAAGACCCCTTGCCCAGCATGGGAAGGAGTTGCTGCAACATCAGCATTTTGAACTTTGGCACAATGAGATAAGTATTTAGAGAAGACAAGTCCAGTATAGGCCTCCATTTGTTTTCCTTTCTTGGAACAAGGAACAGTCTTGAATAAAATCCCTGGCCTTGTTCCTGTGGAGGGACCTTTTCTATTGCTTTTATATTCAACAGCTTTGAAACTTGAATGAGTGCCTCTGCCCTTTGATGTAGTGGCAGGTTTGGCATGCCTTGTCTTAATGGTAAAGTATGGAAGTGGAATCTGTAACCTTTGTCTATTAAATCCAGAATCCAGTTGTCCTTGGTTAAGATATGCCAGTTTTTTGAGAATAAGGATAATTTTCCGCCCAAAGGCGCTTCTCTTTGAGCCTTTGTAGACGGTATGAAAGTCAAGTCATTGTGGTTGTCCTTGTGGTGCGGCTGGACTGCCTGCGCCACTTCTTTGATTTGGTGGTTGCCATTGGCGGCCCCTGTAGGAGCCTCGGTATTGGCCTCTACCTCGGGCACGCCTGTTTTTTCCCCTTTGAAACTTGTCAGTGTCTGGAAAGGACCAATTCTTTGAAGGCCAATTCCTGCTGAATCTGGGTGGCTGAACCTGGAGGAAATCCTTGACTGTCTGTACTGATTTAGATTTCTCCTCAATGGACTTCAACACATCTTGTGCATTAGCACAAAAAGCGTCCGTTTTTCCAAAGGTGCATCAAGTAACTTTATTTTAACATGGTCTGGCAGTGGCTGTTCTTTTAACCAAGCATGTCTACGTATAACAGCCCCAGTCATAGCTGCCCTACATGAAGCTTCCAATGCATCATAACCACACTGAAGAAAATGATTGTTAACCTGCTGAGTGTTATGTACTAAATCCTGCAATGCCTTTCTATCAATAGGCTCAGGAGAGGCTAGCTTTTTCTGTAAATCATCCAGTAAAAAATCCTGGTACTGAAACATATGAAAAAGGCAGTTAAGTGACCTCATGGCCAGGGTGGTAGAGATATAAACTTTTTTACCCCATCTCTCCAGGGACCTAGCTTCCCTATCTGCTGGCAGTGGATTCTTGGCTGCAGAAGTAGCCACTCCCTTGGGGCCCTGTGAAACAGTTTCTAGATCCACAGAATGGGCCTTAAAGAGATACTTGTGGGTGTCAGGGACCCTATAATATCTGTCTGGCTTGACAGGAGCAGGAGGGAGAGAATCAGGGTTAGCACTGGAGTCGGAGAAAACATCGTCCAGGACATCCATAACTGGAGGGATAGCTAAAGGTCTGTGCTGGGGTAGCTTGAGGAAGGTACGTAACCTTTTCCTGGAATCAGAGAATTCCTGACCCTGCCATTTAAAATGCTCCCTCAGAGTGTAGGACTTCACCGAATGAAAAATCCTCTGGAGGAGAGGCAGAGGGAATTGATTCCTCAGCATCAGAGTCCTCATAGGCCTGGAAGGATTTTTCTTGGGCATCTGAATGCTCAGAATCCCCAGAGGCTTCATCTGAAGAGAGGTTGTCGGCCTGCTCAGTTCTGGGCCTTTTCTCTGCAGGCGGCTGAGAACCTCTGTCTGGATGAGGCTGAGACCACCTGATAAGAGAAATAAGATCTGCAGCAAGAGACATGATCTGTTTATCAGAAGAAGGGGCCTGGGCAGTAGGTTTAGGATGGGCCTCGGCCTGGCTGGCGGCCTTAGCACATGCAAAGGCCTTGATGGACATGGATACAGGAGGCCTAGCTTCCCCACGTGCAGGAGTAACCTTGTCCACAGGAATGGTGTTGGGTAGATCCAGAACTTCGGTTTCTGGAGGAAAATCAACAACCGGCACCGGTGTAGACTCCGAGACCGAAGGACGTGTTAACGCTGTGTCGTCGGCCTGGAGCGGTTGAATTACCGCTTCCGAAGAGACCGAAGCACTCGTGGGGGGTTTAGGAGGAGTATCGGTGGAGGACGCGGGCCGAGGATGTTGGTCCCGGTCCTTTCGTTTTTTTGGAAGATGGAGTTGTCGGTTGTTCCGACGGCATATCATCAGCGAAAGATTCGCCGAAAAAGTCTTCGGCAAATTCTGCTCTGCGCCTGAGAGTGCGCTTATTAAAGCAAGCACAGGCCGAGACGTCGTGGTCTGGGCCCAGGCAAGGAAGGCAATAAGAATGGAAGTCCTTATAAGGTATTTGTTTACCATTAGACAAACAATTATTAACTTTCTCAATTTGTTCTGACATCGGCTGAGGCAAGAAAAAATGTTCCCCAACGGGGTACTTAGCTTTTAGATGACTTCGGTACTGAAAACACAGGAGCTGACCGACCGGCACTTGTGAACTGCTTCTGCTTCGGGCACCGCGCAGCAAGAAAGACTGGAGAAGATGGCATCGGCCGATGCCTTTATACTCCAGCCGTTCTGACGTCGGAGAGGAGGCGACACCGACCGACGCCGGACCCAGACTTTGGAATCCGGCCGACCGAGGGCTGCCTGAGGCAGGACAACCCATATGTTATGACTGCAGATGCATTCTTGAAGGACATCAGACTAACCCCTCTGTGTTACAACTGTACTCATGCCTAGCTGTAAACTTGATGCCATTACTGTAGGGAAAAGAGCTTGCTACATATTGACAGATGGAACAACCATCACATGGAACAGTGTCTTTATTTATGCTTAAGCTCTGACGGACATTAACATCTGGTAAACAAAATTGATTATGTACCAGAATATCTGACACATTCCTAGCTCTTTTTGGTGCTGCGGTAGCGTTGTCGCCTCACAGTTAGACGTTGCCCGTTCGATTCTCAGAGCGTCTTCTGTCTGGTGACATGCGTGAATGGGCGTTCCTTTGTTGAAGGTTGTGCATTAGGCCCGGCAAGCCAGTACGTAAAAATCTAATGCCAATCATTAGCGGATCTGAGTTCTGCTGTGGCGACCCCTAACTGGGAAAAGCCGAAAGACACAACAACAACGCACAAAATCACGTAGTATAGAGTTCAAAATGTTATCTTTTAGGAACACTGGCCACGAGCTACGTGCTTTATCAACTAGCTACGTGCTTTATTAACTATTTAATCAGTTATAACATTGCAAGTTGTTACTAAGAAAACTTTCTTCTGCTCTCCATTACTCTCAGCTGTATTGGTGGATTTATTTCCACCAATACAAACATATTTCCCACTAGCACAGACATAATGAGAATCTCCCTGAGGGTTAACAGAATACCTCATGTCCATAATTTTTTGTTTACCTTCCCTGACCAGCTGGACATCATAGCCTCTTTTAATAAACATTTTTTCTACTTCAGCTATCTCTAAGTCAAAGCTCATATCAAGGCTACATAGCCTATGAATTTGTAAGAATTCATTATAAGGCAGTACCTTGACCAAATGTTTGGGGTGACTATTCCCATATAAAAATACATTTCTATATTCAAATTTCCCATGGAGACTAGTTGTCTGAACCAACTAAGCTTATATCCAAAAAATTCACTTGTGGGCCAAGCTGTATACCATCAAAGCTTAAGCCCATAGTACTAGATTGTAGGTCATTAACAAACCCAAGGGCCTGTCTGGCTTCCTTGACATAAAAAAATAAGATCATCAATAAACCTAAAATATAAAAACTTCTGATCTAAAAAAATCATGTCTATAAAGTCATCTTCAAGTTTAGCCACAACTAAGCTGGCATACATGGGGGCCCTGTAATTGCTGGAAAATGTCTCCATTAAACATAAAAAAATATTTTTTAAACAGAACATAACTAAATCAAAAAATGACACATGGGAGAGTCCCCCCAAAAATGGAACAAGGCCTGAATCCCTATTTCATGCTTAATATTAGTATATAGACTTCTGACATCCAAACAGAGCCAAAACATGTCCATATTCCAAACTTTACCCTTCATTTTGTTCAAGTCCTGGCTGTCCCTGATATAAGAAGCTGTACTCATAATATACTTCTTAAGATGTTCATGTAACAAAACACTTATATTCTTCAAAAAATATCTCTGTGCAGACACTATAGGTCGGCCACTAAGGTTAGTTAAACCTTTGTGTGTTTTAGGTAGGCAGTAAAAAGACTGCCATGGAGCAGTTTTCCACTCTAAACTTCTTTACCGCATCCTTAGAGATGAAATACCCCAACCTTAGGCCTTTGTCTAACAAAAGTTGGTACTGCTTAATAGCTTCAAAGTAGTCAGAGACATCACATTTTCTATAAATTTCCACATTATTCAAATGTTTATAATACATCTCTAAATAATGTTTAAAGTGCATGATTACTATCTGGTTGCCCTTGTCAGATGGTTTAACCACCCATCTTCTATCACTACCAAATTCCAATAGGGCTAGCCACTGCTTCTTGGTTAAATTAAAACATATGTTAGACTTATTCTCTATACAGGACCAGTACATTTTTTCAACCTCAAAATTAAGATCAGCAAAAAATCCTTGCAGGGTGTTATTTAGAAAAGGTGGAATAAAAGAGCTTTTAACAGAGAGAGCATCAGTATTCAGTTGACAATAGGCATTAAAATCATTCTCAAACAAATCTTCCTGAAATCTTCCTAAAATTGCAGGATCTTCCTTGCAGATAAATGGGGTCTGGTGGCTAGTTGAGAGAAGTAGGCTGCCAGGAAAACTTGTTTTTTTTTGGTGTAAGGAATGCCATCTGGGATGCTGTGTCCAGGCTTGCTCCCAGGAACACAATCCTTTGAGTGGGCACCTGTTTGGATTTCTTTTCGTTGACTGTGCACCCTAGGGAGGTTAGTGGGGTCTTTACAAAGGCCAGGTGCCTGAACAGCTTTTCCTGGGTGTCTGCCTGAATAAGGCAGTCATCTAAGTATGGGTAAATCTGGATATTCCTTTGTCTGCAAAAGGCAATGGCTGGAGACAGACATTTTCTGAAAATTCTGGAAGCAGTAGAGAAGACAAATGGGAAGTGCACAGAAAGTACAGTTGTGTACACTTACCATAAATATAGATGTTAGAGTGTATTCACTGTTTCAGTTATCACACTTGGGTTATCCTGCCAGGGGTAGCCCTCAGTCAGCCCGAATACCAGAGGCTTAGTATTTCTGTGTCGATTGCTGTCACTCCAGGACTGACGTCAGGTCATCAGTGGTATAAAAATCAGGCAACTGATGCAATTACATCAGTTTTTCTTGCCCCAAATATCAGGAGCCCCCAAATAGGGAGCTAGGTTATGCTGGAAGAACACCATCAGTAGATAGAAAGTAAATACCAAAATTTCCCTGTAAGGAGTGAGGAAAAAGGAGAGAAAGAGATACAAGAGGGATGGAGGGACGGAAACCAGGACTGCAACAGTGAATACAATCGAACATCTACATTTATGGTAAGTGTAAACAACTGTACTATGTTCTTCGTGTTTCACTGTTGCAGTCATCACACTCGAGTTTATTTCCCAAAGCTGAAGAAAAGGGTGGAGGCAGTCAAGAAGACTGGGGGCTGGCTAAGATGCCCTGCAAGACTGCGGTGGCAAAGCCTGCCCTGGATTTGGAGAAGATAGACAGGTGGTAATGCTTGGTGAAGGTATGAACAGAAGTCCATGTTGCAGCCTCCAGGATGTCTCTGGTAGGGACCCCTCTGAGAAAAGCGGCAGAGGTGGAGGTTACCCTGGTGGAATGAGTTCTGACCCCCTTAGCTGGTGGTTTCCAGTGGTGTTTTGTTTGGATATGGCCTAGCCCTCTGCCCCTGCTGCAAAGCTGACTAGCAATTGGTCAGTTTTCCTAAAATATTTAGTCCTCTCCAGGTAGAATCAGAGCTGTCTTTGCACATCTATAGAATGCAGAATTCTTTCTCCCTTGTTTTGTGGATTACGGAAAAAGGTAGGCAAATGAATTGATTGGTTGAGAGCCACACTGGACACCACTTTAGGCATGAAAGTTGGGTTAGTCTTGAGGGAGACCCTGTCAGCATGGAAAATGATGAAGGGCTCTACTGCCATGAGTGCATGTAGCTCTGAAACTCTTCTAGCTGAAGTGATAGCCAGAAGCAAGGCTGTTTTCCAAGAGAAGAATTATTTTAACTCTGCTGAATCTGCAGGCTCAAAGGGGGGTAGTGTGAGCTTTTCCAACACAAAGTTAAGGTCCCAAGCTGGGGTAGGAGCTCTTCTGGGTGGCCTTAAATTGTTAGCCCTCTTAGGAACTGTTTGATGAGAGGGTGAAAGAAGAGAGGTGGCTCTGTGCTGTAATGAGCAGAGACGGCAGAGGCATGAATTTTAATAGAAGAGAAGGAAAGGCCCCTGTGTAGTAGGTCTGTTGGGTAATCCAGGGTGAGAGGTAGGGAGGGCTGTGCTATTTCACCTCCTTTAGCCTGGATCCAGGTGCAATACCCTTTCCACTTGTCAGCATAGGATTTTCTAGTGCTGGGGCGTCTGGCCTGACGTACAACATCCAGGACTTGTTTGCTTAGGCTGGCAGCTGGAGGAGAGGTCAGGGAATTAGCCAGGCTGCCAGGTTCAGGGTCTGCAATTGTGGATGCATGAAAAAGAAGTTATGTACTCACCATAATGTTCCATCTGAGTAGTTAAGACTTCATTTATCATCAACCTGTGGGTTTCGGATCCCTCACGGATCAGAGCCAGCAGCTTTTCAAGCTAAGATCCGAGCTCCAAGCTCCTCCCCTTACACATACTACATTGCAACCTCCTTCCAACCCTCAGATTGAGTTTACCACCCACAACGTGACACACATCAACCCAATAGAAAAAAAACAAACCTGTTCACACAGAGTAAGCTTACAATACCCAGTAAGTCTAAGTTCAAGGACTATCGCAAACCACCAAGGTCAGGGGGAAGGAGGGAGTGAAGGCTGATGACAAATGAAGTCTAACCACTCAGATGGAAGGTTATAGTGAGTACATAACTTCTTTACTTGAAGTAGTTAACTTAATTTGATCATCAACATGTGGGACAGAGTCCCTAGCTATCAAAAAATCTTGGGAGGCCCTTATGGAAGGATATGCGGGGCACTGCAGAACCAAAAGAAGCCCTTCCTCTACATACCATGTCCAACTTATAATGACTAATAAAAGTGTGAGAGGAAGCCCAGGTAGCCGCTGAACAAAACTCTGGACCAGAAAGCAGCTGAAGTAGCCATAGAATGAGGAGAATAAGCATGAACCCTGTCTGGTTCTGGTAATCCATGATCCTTGTACACCTGCAAAATACAAAGTGAAATCCATCTAGCAAGAGTCACCTTCAAAACTGGTTTCCTCAAAAAGGACTTGGCAAAGGAAACAAATAACTGATCGGACTTACAAAAGGGTTTAGCCCTATGTAAATAAAAGCGTAACTGTCTGTGGAGATTCAGCAAATGAAGTTTGTATTCCCCCTTATTTTGAAAATTAAGGAAAAAATACTGGGAGATTAATAGACTGATTGATATTTGACTCTGAAGCAACTTTAAGGAGGAAAGAAGGATATGCCCTTACAGAAACCCTGTCCTTATGAAAAATTAAGTATGGAGGTTTTATGCATAAGGTTTGAAGTAAGGGATATCCTCCTAACCCAGGTGATAGCCACCAGGAAGGCAGTCTTCAACGACAAAAATTTTTAAATCAACTGATGGAGCAGGTTCAAACGGAGGTGTAAATAAGGCCTGAAGAGCCAAGGTCAAATCCCAAGGAGTGGAAGTATGCTTAATCAGAGATCTCAGCAAAAAGGTGCCTTTGATGAAAGTCTTACAAATTCTAGAAGCAGCTAGTGAGCCTGAATTTTCTCCTACATGAAAGTGGGATATAGCCGCCAGCTGGACCTTAACAGTGAAAAAGCTGGCCCCCTGCTGGAAAATCTGAGACAGAAATTCTAAGACCACTGGAATTGGGGCGGTAAACGGATCCAAATCTCTCCGAGAAGCCCAGATGGAAAAACGCTTCCATTTACTGCGGTACACCTGTCGGGTGGAGGACTTGTGCGCCACCACCAGAATGGACTTAACAGGAGAAGAGAGTCCTGGCAATTAGTGGAACTGGAGCAACCAAGCTTGAGGCTGTCCAGACTTGGAGGAGGAATTCTGTCGGGATGACAAATGAGATCCGGAATGGGATCTAAGATCCAAGGCAGAGCTACTAGATGAAACCGTAGGCAAGGGAACCAAACTTGACGAGGCCAGAATGGGGCTGAGGATAATCCTCCCCAACCGACAAGCTTTCTGCAAGAATTTTGTCATCAGAAGTAGCGGGGGATACGTATAAAGAAGACCAGGTGGCCAAGCATGGACAAGAGTGTCTCTAGCCCCCCCCCACCCCCCCAGCCCCAGGAGGAATCAGAGCGAAAAGCTCACTGCACTTCGCATTGGATGGCAATGCGAAGAGATTGCAGCAAGGCTGACGCCACTTGAGGAAGATCTGTTCCGCTACACAAGGGTTCAGAGACTACTTGTAGGGTAAAAGGATAGTCCTGCTCAGTTTGTCCGCCAAAATGTTGGACCGACCTGGAATGTGCGTTGCTATCAGAAAACGGTTGGTGGAGCTCGCCCATTCCAACACACTCATGGCCTCTCGACAAAGCGGGTAGGACCTGGTTCCCCCCAGTTTGTTGATATACCAGATCACTGACATGTTGTCTGACTGAATTTCAATCGTTCTCAGAGGAAGAGAAGCACGAAGGGCCTGTAATGCTAGAAGAACCGCCCTCATCTCTAGAACACTGATATGCAGAATGGTCTCGTTCAGGGACCACGTGCCTTGGAAGTCTTGCCCGAGCAGTACCTCTCCCACCCTAGACAGGAGGCGTCCGTGGTCACTGTGGTTTGGGGCGGGGTCGCAATAAAGGGGGGGGGGTCCTTCTCGAAGATCCTGGGAATGAAGCCACCAGATGAGGGAAGTCTTGCACACCTTGTTTAGAGGAATCAGGTAACTTAAGGGCTGGTATAACAGAGACCACTGAACTTGTAATGTCCACTATAACACTCGTGTAGACGTCCACAAAGAACCAGATTTACAGCTGCTGCCATAGACCCTAAGGCCCTCAGACCTAGTTCTGCTGGGGGTGAAGATGTCTGAAGAAGTGCCAATACATGAAGGGTCAGGCTCCGAAGTCTGTCTGGAGTCAAAAATACCTTGGCCTGGAGAGAATCTATTCTTGCCCCAATGCAGTCCAGAATCTGAATGGGCTGAAGAGAGGATTTTGCAAGGTTTACTATGATACCCAATAAATTTGACAGTTGAAGGAAAAAGTTTCTGGCTTGAACAAGCAGATGCCTGGAGGGGGCGGTGAAGAGCCAATCATCCAGGTACAGAAAGACCTGAATGCTCTGAAGTCTCAGGTGGGCCACTACAACTGCTATGGCCATGGTAAACACCCTGGGGGCTGTGGTGAGACCGAAGGGTAGGACCCTGAACTGGTGGTGATTGGCGCCATGCTGAAAGCGGAATCTGTCCATCATGATGTGGTAGTACGCATCCTTGAGGTCTACAGAGCACATCCAGTCTTCCTCCTGCAAGAATGGCAGGATGGATTGTAAGGTGACCATCCGGAACTTCTCCTTGGCAACAGACAGGTTCAACGTGGATAGGTCGAGAATCGGTCTCAAGTCCCCTGTCTTTTTTGGTACCAAAAAGAACCTGGAATAGATGCCTGACCCGGACTGATCTGGGGGGGACAGGCTGGATTGCTTTTTTGTTTAGCAGATTTTCTATTTCCAAAGCTGCCACCTCCCTTTGAGTGTGTGGAATGTCTGGGAGATGCTTTGGAGGTAAGGGACTGGTCAGAAAGGGAATGGAATAACCTCTGGATATTATCCGAAGCACCCAGCGGTCTGATGTTATTGACTTCCACTGAGCTAAGTGCTTTGAAAAAGCCCCTCCCCCCTCCGATTGCCTCCAGAGTGGAGCAGTCGGGCAACCCCTCAGGGCTGCTGCGCAGGTCAATCCGAGAATGGTTTGTATGACCCAAAATTCTTCCGTTCCCCCCTCTGCCTCTGGCCCGGCATCCACCTTGTCCCCCTCTGCCTCTAGGGGAAAAGGAGTCCTGAGTGTCCAGAGAATACTGAGACTTCTGGAATCACATCTTCTTTTGCCCTCGCTGATTCCTGGAAAAGGATCTTTGAGAGTTAGAGAAGCGGATCCAGACGGCCGACAGCGTCTTCCCGTCCTTCTCACTCTGGACTAGCGCATCTTGGACGGTCTTCCCAAACAGGTTCGAACCGTCAAAATGGGCATTCACAACGGACGCCTTGAAAGGTTCCACAAAATCACAAAGCCGGAGCCAGGTGTGACACTTCATGGCAATGCCGAACCCGGCCGCCCTAGCAGCTCCCTCGGTGGCATGAGAGAGTAGGCGCATGGATGCGTTAGTCACCGAATTAAGAGTGGCCAAACGTGCCGAGAATGAACACTTAACCTCGGCCGAAATGGACTCCAGGGCAGACTGCGAGTACTCTTTCACGAGGTCGTGCTGAAGTCTGATCATGTGGGCCATGTAGTTCAGCTCCCTTATGGCAAAGGTAGCTGAAGCATATGTCCACTTTCCGAGTCGCTCCATTGCCCTAGACTCCTTGTCTGGACGACGGACCGAGGAACTCTCCTGAGCCAGTTCCTTTTTAGTGTCAGCCACCACCATGGCATCCACTAGGGAATCCTTACTCCATGCAGGCTTATCCATAGGCGGGCTCAAAAGCCTGTCTGGCCTTTTTGGTATACGTTCTACAGTGTCAGGATCCTTCCAAACTTTGGTGGTAATGAAGTCCACCAGAGGATCAGCCGGGGGGGGGGGGCACCCAAGAGGTAGATGGGCCTGCGAACGCTTTCAGGAATACTGACTCGTCCGAGGAAGGCTTTTGGGTGGACCAAACTCCCCGCTGGCGCAGGATTTCCATTATGTCTCCAAATGAGACATCCTCTGGAGGTGATCTGGGGGAGCCTTCCCCTTCCTCCAAGTCAGTATCCTCTGTGAGGGACTCGGGGGAGTCCAAGTGCCTCCTCTTGCACTTGCATTTGCAAGGAATCTCTTTGGGGGGGGGGGGGCTCACAAACAGCTTCATATTCCTCAAGGAGAACTGTCTGGGGCATATCAGACACAGGCTGTCCCTGAAAGGACAGGATGACAGAAGACACACTCAGCAGGGATGAACTCTGAGGAAAGAGTGAAGGGTCTCGATCCTCCAGAGAGAACCCTCTCCACAACGAAGGCCGAAAGGGAACTGGCTTCTCTAAAACTAGAAGAATGAGTAACTGTGCCCCTCGGATCCAATGAAGGGATGGGAGCCAAACCCGGAACAGATGGACCCTGAGGAATGGTATGTCCGAACCATAATGGAGCCGATGACACATTCATCCCCCTGGATCCGACACCCAAATCATGGCTCAGAGCTCGGATCCGACATACTCAAGGGCATGGTCGGGGTAGGGGGAACCATCGGCACCAACCCCCTGACTCCAGGACTCCTCGGGTCCAGGGACGCAAAAACCTGGGGATGGATCGGAGAAGAAGCTATCAGGGCAAACATCGGAGCCGAACTCCGGGCTCTGGCGGGAGAGGGAGCCAGCAACACTCCCATCTGCACCAGAGTATATATAAACCTTCCCATCATCCGGTTCATGTCAGCCTCTGCGAAAGGCTTCTTGTAGATCTGGAGGACACAGACACCGGCCAAGACGGCCGATGCGTAGACAACCTGGAAGCAGGCTGAACCTCCTCCTCCAGCTCGAGAAAATCTCGGGGATCGGAGCAGAGGGGAAGACTGCATAGAAGTCTTGACCGGGGTAGTGACAACTTTAATAGGAGGACCCGATGGATCCGACGGATCCACTGGTCTCTTACGACCCCTATCTTTCTCTCTCTCTCTCTCTCTCCATGTGCTTTTCCTTCCTGGCCTCTATCATCCTGTTTTGATATGGGTGTGAGAGTCCCAGACGGGGGGGGGGAGGAGGGCCTGAAGCTGATATGGCCACAGCCATGGCCGTAGAGGAAGGAGACGAGGAGGAAATAGCTTCTGCCAGGAGAAGCGCAGCTAAAATTAACTTAGTCCTGTGATCCCAGAGGGCCCGTGGATTAAAAGCTGCACAGATTTTGCAGCCTGAAGAAAGGTGGGAACCAGTAAACACAATGCAGAGTGTGGCCATCAGCCGGAGACAACTTATGGCCACAAACTGTGCATTTTGAGAAAGTTGGCTTTGTGGATACGACATCTCAATCCCCAAAACAAAAAAAAAATAAGGCTAACTAAAGCCCTATCTACAGTTACACCACACACAGCAAAGATGAGAAAGGGAGACCTACACTAACAAAACCACAAAGTTTACTTTTTTCTGTACTTTTTCTTAATGGAAAACTCAAGGGGAGGTAAAGGAGAAGGTAAACACTACACACGCACACTAAAACTAACTTTTTAACAGTAAGGAAACCCTGCTCTACCTGCCTGGAGCTCAGAGATCACATCTTGGCGAAGCCGTGGCAAACGAGCTCTGAGGATCGGAAGGAGATTGCAGTGTAGTATGGGTAAGAGGAGGAGCACGGATCTTAGCTTGGAAAGCTGCCAGCTCAGATCCATGTCGAATACGAAACCCACAGGTTGACGATCGAATGAAGTTAACTACTTCAGATTTCTACATTCTTCTGGGTCAGGAGTGTTGGGATCTGAGGTAGGTGTCATAGTGGCAGGGGTTACAGGCTGCACAGCAGTGGGTACCAGTGCTGGCATGGCCAGTCTAGGGCAATGAAGATTGACCTTGCTTTTTCCTCCCTTATTTTGAGCAGTACCCTTGAAATTGTAGTACAGGGGGAAATGCATAGATCGAGAGGTTTACTCATTGGAAGGATACAACATCCACTTTCCAGGCCTTGCTGTGATGGTCCCTGTTGCAGAATTTGCTAAGCTGGTAATTGTTGTGGGTGGCAAAGAGGTCCACCTTCGGGGTGCCCCATTTCTGGGTTACACGACTGAAGGTTCTGTGGTCTAGCTGCCACTCGTGTGGGTCTAGCAGATTTCTGCTCAAGTTGTCTGCCAGTGAGTTTTGGCAGCCTGGCAGGAATTGTGCTGGCAGGATTTGCATGGCTGAAGCCATGTGCCAAATGATCATGGCGACCCTGCAGACAGGATAAGAGTGAGTTCCTCCCTTTTTGTTGATATACCACATCACTGTGGTGTTGTCTGTTTTGATCACACTAGAGGCCCCGGGGAGAGTATGGGGTCTGAAAGCTGTCAGAGCGTTTTGAACAGCTAGCAACTTTTTGGTTGATGTGGAGATGTATTTGATTTGGGCTCCAATGGCCCTAAATGCACCTACCGTCCAGGTGTGCACACCAGGCATAATCTGATGCATCTGTGGTTAGGGTCTGGGCAGTGTGGGGTTGTGAGAAGGGAAGACCCTTGTTGTGGCTGCATGCTGCTGCTCACCAAAAAAAATCTTTCCTTAGAATAGGGTATTATAGGTATGATAGTTTCCAGGTGCTGAGAGTGTTGACACCAAAGGCTTTTTAGGTACCACTGTAGTTTCCTCATATGCAGTCTGACATATGGAATGAGGAGAATGCAGGATGCCATGAACCCTACAGTTTGCAGGATTTTCCTTGCATTTAACTGGGTTCTAGTGGCTAGTTGAGAGTATTAGCCTGTCAGGTAGGCTTGTTTTTCTGGAGTAAGGAATGCCATCTGAGATGCTGTGTCCAGGATTGCTCCCAGGAATACAATGTTTTGAGTGGGGACTAGTTTGGATTTCTGTTCATTTACAGTATACCCCAGGGAGGTCAGTAGGTCCTTTACAAAGGTCAGGTGCTGTAACAGCTTTTCCTGACTGTCTGCCTGAATCAGGCAGTTGTCTAAGTAGGGGTAAAGTTGAATATTCCTTTGTCTGCAAAAAGCAATGTCTTGAGCCAGGCATTTTGTGAAAACTCTGAAGCGCAGAGAACTGAATGTGTATAGATTCTGCCCTGAAATGTAGATATTTCCTGCAAGAATCCTTGATTGGGATGTGTAGATAGGCTTCTTTTAGGTCTAGGGTGGCTAACCAAGCATCCTTGGAAAGTATAGAAAGCTGCTGCTGGAGGGTGAGCATTTTGAATTTTGGTATCACCAGGAAGGTGTTTAGAATTGATAGAGCGAGGATTAGGTGCCCTCTTTTCTGGGTACCAGGAAGAGTCTGGAATAGAAACCTTGGCCTATCTAGTCTGCAGGAACAGGCTGTATTACCTCATGGAGAGCAGGGAATAGACTTTTTTTTGGCTTATGCCCACTGGTTAGGAGGAAGATCTGGGAACCCTTTTGGGGTTGGCAGAATGTGGAAATAAAATTTGTATCCCTGGGACACTATGTTGAGGACCCATCGGTCGTTGGTAATAGAGGCCCAGTTTTTTGCATTGGAGGAGAATTTTCCTCCTAGGGGCACAAGCAGATGGACAGAGATGAGGGGTGGAGGTGTAAAGTCATTCTGAGTTCTTTCCATAAGGGGATGGCTTAGCGCTCCCTGTTTTTGAAGTGGAGGAATTCCATTACTTAGATCTCGGCATTCCCTGGGACTGCTCTCTGGGGGGGGGGGGGGGTCTGCTTCCTCTAGGTCTTGTCTGAGCTGGTCTGGAGGGGGCCGGAAAGGACCACTGCTTGGAGGGGCAATGCCTACTGAATCTCGGAGGCTGGACCTGTAAGAAGTATTTAATTGTCTGCATAAATTTAGCTTTTTCTTACATCTTTTTTAAGACCTCTTCTGCCTTGGTGCCAAACAAATGGTCTTTGTTCAGTGGAGTGTCCAGTAGTTTTGATTTGACACTGTCTGGCAAGGTTTGTTCCTTAAGCCAAGCATGCTTTCTAAGTACAGAACATGTGACTGCAGCCCTGCAAGATGCTCCTTGGGCATCAAAGCCACACTGCAAAGTGTGTTTAGTAACTTGGCTTGCAGAATGCATAAGTTCCTGTATTTCTTTATTTTCTGCACAAGCAGGAAAGGTAGATGTATTTTGTTTGAGGAGCTCCATGGTATGTTGCTGGTATTTCAGCATATGGAACTGACAATTTAGTGCTCTAATGGCAAGAGTTGCAGAAGTGCATACTTTTTTTTACCCCATCCGTCTAAAGCTTGGGAATCCCTGTCCGAGGGGGAGGAATTCTTAGCTGTGGTTGCTTTTATTCCTTTAGGTCCCTAGGAGATGACCTCTGGGTCAGCAGTAGGATTTTTAAAAAGAAATTTGTGAGAATCAGGGACTCGCATACTTGTCAGGTTTCCTGGGAGCAGAAGAAAGGGTGTCAGGAGCCAAAATGGATTCCATAAAAACATCATCCACAACATCCAAGACAGGAGGAATAGCTAAAGGTCAGTGCTGTGGTAAACCTAAGAAATCCCAGAGTCTCTTTTTGGACTGAGGATAGTCCTGACATTCCCATTGGAAATGCTCCCTTAAAGTAAGTAGGGTTTCACCAAATGAAAAATCCTCTGGAGGAGTGGCAGAAGGAATGGATTCCTCTGCATCTGGGTTTCACCAAATGAAAAATCCTCTGGAGGAGAGGCAGAAGGAATGGATTCCTCTGCATCTGAATCCTCATAAGCAGACAGGAGTTGCATGTCTTCATATTCAGAAACATCAGAGTCATCGGACTCCCGGTCAGATAAAACTGCTGTGGACAAGTCTCTTTCTTTTGGTAGGGGCAAGCTGGCTTCCCCTAATAAGCATGACAAGGTCTTCTGCCACTTTAAGCATTTGAGATTGAGGCATGGCAGCAGGTGCCTGAGCTTGGGTCGTCAGTTTTCTAGGTGTAGTTCGTACCCTGGGCCTTAGAAACTCGGTAGTTTTACAAGGAACTGAAGACGCGAAAGAAGTCATCAGTTTATGCCAAGTATCGGTAGTGCGAAGTACTTCCACAGAAGTCAGGGTCTGCTCAGCGGCTCTGGACCCATCCAAGGTAGAAACATCCGTAGGATCGTTAGTCAAAGAAGTGTCTTGCAGTATACCAGACTCCGAAGGGGTCTCGGTAGTGGCCTGCGAAGCCACAGAAGCGAGCATCAGGGGCTGCGAAAGCGCCTTAATGAGGACCGGAGAACTGAAGACTAGCTTAACGGAAGTGTCGTTGGCAGTTTTGGACCTGTGCGGTCTGTCTTTATTCTTGCGGTTTTTTTTTGGAAGATCGGTAGTCAGATGGCTTACCGAAGCCATTTCGGAATACGGATATCGAGAGTGAAAATATTTAGCTACTATAAGGGCCCAACGACGCATAGTTCTGGCACTGAACAAAGCACAAAAGTGACATGGAGGGTCGTCGTGGTCTGGGCCTAAACAGGTGACGCAGTAAGAATGCAAGTCTCGGTGTGATATTTGCTTTCCACAGACGAGACAATAGTTAACTTTTTCTGATATCAGTTAGAGCAAGAAAAAAGGATCCCCAATGGGGTACTTAGCTTTAGAAGAATTCAACTTCAATTCAGGAAAGTAACTCAGAGGCTGACCAGCACTCATGCGAACTGCTTCTGCTTTGGGTTCCTTGGCAAGAAAGACTGATGTAATGGCGTCGGCTGCCTGATTTTATACCACTGACAACCTGATGTCAGTCCTGGAGCGACAGCAACCGACGCAGAAATATTAAGCCTCTGGTATTCGGGCCGACTGAGGGCTACCCATGGCAGGATAACCCAAGTGTGATGACTACAACAGTGAAACACAAAGAACATCTGAAAGTGTTAAGATACTGCCCTGAAATGGAGATACTTCCTGCATGACTCCCTGATAGGAATGTGGAGGTAGGCCTCTTTTACATCTAGGGTGGCTAGCCAATCGTCCTTGCAGAGCATGGGTAGCAGCTGCTGGAGGGTGAGTTGAATTTTGGGATAACCAGGAAGGTGTTTAGAATGGATAGATAGAGGATGGGGTGCCAGGTGCCCTCTTTTCCGGGCACCAGAAAAAGTCTGGAGTAGAAACCTTGGCCTAACTGTTCTGCAGGAATGTGCTCTTCTGCCCTCATAGAAAGCAGGGAAAGGATTTGCTTTTGAGCCTCTGCCCACAGGTTTGGAGGTAGATCTGGGAACCCTTTTTCAGGTTGGAAGGGTGTGGAAGGAAAATCTATATACTTGAGATACTATGTTGAGAACCCAGTGGTCGTTGGTACTGGTGGGCCCAGGTGCTTGTGTGAAAGGAGTATTTTCCTCCTAGGAGTAAGTGAAGGAGGGCAGAGGGAGGGGGTGGGGGGGTGAGTCATTGTGAGTTCATACCATAAGGGGGTGGCTTAGAACTCCCTGGTTTTGAAGTAGAGGCAGTCCACCTGCTTAGATCTCTGCATTCCCTGTGGCCGCTGTCTGGGGGGGGGGGGTTTGGTTCTCTGGGGCCTGAGCTGGACTGGACTAGTGGGAGCAGGAAAGGACCAGTGTTTGGTGGGACAATGCCTGTTGAACCTGGGTGGCTGGACCTGTAAGAAATCCTTAACTGTCTGCATAGATTTTGCTTTTTCTTCCATCATTTTTAAGACCTCTTCTGCCTTAGTGCCAAAAAGGTAGTCTTTGTGCAAGGGGGCATCCAACAATTTAGATTTGACATGGTCTGGCAGGGGATGTTCCTTAAGCCATGCATGCCTTATAATAACAGATACAGTGACTGCTGCCCTGCAAGAAGCTTCTAGGGTGTTAAAACCACAGCATAAGGTGTGTATGGAACTGACAATTTAGTGCCCTGATAGCAAGAGTAGCTGAGGTGTATACTTTTTTACCCCATCTGTCTAGTGCTCAGGAATCCCTATCTGAGGATGTAGGATTCTTAGCAGAGGTTGCTTTAATCTCTTTAGGCCCTTGCAAAATTACCTCAGGGTCAGCAGTAGGATTTTTAAAAAGAAATTTGTGCGAGTCAGGGACTCTATAGTACCTGTCTGGTTTTCTGGGTGCAGGAGGGAGGCTGTCAGGAGTCAAGCTGGATTCCAGGAAAACATCCTCCACAACATCCAGGAGTGGAGGGATGGCCAAAGGTCTGTTCTGTGGAAGATCTAAGAATTCCCAGAGTCTCTTTTTAGACTGAGGGCAGTCCTGACTCTCCCATTGGAAATGCTCCCTTAAGATATGAAGGGTTTCCCCAAAGGAAAAATTCTCTGGAGGAGAGGCTGAATGAATGGAATCCTCTGCATCAGAATCCTCATAAGTAGAGAGGGGTTGCATGTCTTCATATTCAGATGCATCACAGTCATCTGACTCTTGTTCAGACAAAACTATAGGGGACAGATCTCTTTTCTTTTTGGAGAGGGTAGCATGGCTTCCCTGATCAGCATGCCATTTTAAGCATTTGAGACTGAGGCAAGGAAGCAGGTGCCTGAGATTGGGTCATCTGTTTCTTGGGTGAGGTTCATACTCTGGGCCTAAGAACCTTGGTCATTTTCGAAAGAACGGTAGTCATGAAAGAAGATGTCTGTGTCGAGAATCGGTATTGCGAAGGACTTCCTCGGAAGCCAGTACCTGCTCAACGGCTCCAGACCCATCCAAGGTAGAGATGACCGCAGGATCCTTAGTCGAAGAGTTTTGCAGCATACCGTACTCCAAACAGGTCGTGGTAGTGGCCTGCGAATCCAGAGAAGCGCCTCACTGAGGACAGGAGAACTGACGACTAGCTTAACAGGAGCCTCGCTGGTAGGTTTGGACCTGTGCAGTCTGTCTCCGTCTTTATCTTTAGTTTTTTTTGGAAGATCTGCTGTCGGATGGCTTACTGAAGTCATATCAGAGTTCCAGGACTGTAAGCAAAAATATCTAGCTACAATAAGGGCCCGATGACTGATAGTTCTGGCGTTGAACAAAGCACAGAAGCGACAGCAGAGGACGTTGTGGTCTGGGCCTAAACAAGTGATGCAGTAAGAATGTAAGTCTCTGTGTAGCATTTGCTTTCCACAGGCGAGACAATTGTTAACTTTTTCTGACATTGGTTAGTGCAAGAAAAAAGGATCACCAATGGGGTACTTAACTTTAGAAGACTTCAGCTTCAATTTGGTAGATGAAACTCAGGTAGCGGCCGACCGGCACTCGTGCAAATTGCTTCTGCTTCAGGCTCCACGGCAAGAAAGACTGATGTAATGACATCGGCTGCCTTACTTTATAGCACTGACAACCTGACAGACTACAGACGACGGTAGCCGGCGCACAAAAATATTTACTCTGGTATTTAGGCCGGCCAAGGGCTACCACAGCAGGGATGGGACTGCAACAGTGAAACATGAAGAACATCTGTTTAGCTTAGAATCTGGAAGATAAAGGAGAATTTAGTGGTAAACAAGCAGAAACAGCTGCCAAATGAGACTTGACTGAAGAGTATGCTAGCCCTGTATTAAGCAATTCACATGGATAGGACAGAACCATAAGCGACAGCACATTCAATGGCTCCCGGCTCCTAGCCTGACACCAAACAGAGAACTTCTTCCATTTGGAGAAGTAAGACTGCCCAGTAGTAGGTTTTCTGGCCTCCTGCAGTACTTGAAGCACGTCCTCAGAATAAAGGTGTCTGAATGGTATCAGGGCTCTATCACCCACAGAGTTCATTTGAGGGTTTCCAGATGTGGTGTAGGAGTGAGCCCTTGTTCTGTGTTAACAGGTCAAATCGGTGGGGTAACCTGTGGTGATTGCCATTGGCCAGGTGAAATAGAAGGAAGAACCAGTGCTGTCTTGGCCAACAGGGAGTCACAAGCACGATGTTTGGCTTTTCGTGTTGGACTTTCAACAGGACTTTGGGGATGAGTGGAAGGGGAGGAAATGCATATAGGAATTTCTCCTTTCATGGTACTGAAAGTGCGTCCACTCTCCATGCCTGAGGATGGTATGCTCTGGCACAAAACCTGGGAAGCTGTTTGTTCATGGGGGGAGGCAAACAAATCTATCTCTGGAATACCCCACTGGTGGACAATGTCTAAGAACACATCCCTGTGAAGCATCCATTCAAGGGCTTGTGTCCTGGACCTGCTTAGGGTGTCCTCCACTGTATTCTGGCTGGACGGGATGTACACCACTTGGAGAAATACATCTAGATGACAAGGTAGATCCCATACCTGCATGGCTAGTCTGCACAGGAGACGGGCTCTGGTACCTCCTTGCTTGTTTATGTACCACAAGACTGTCATATTGTTGGTGTACACGCGCAACGTCCCTGATTTGATCAGTGATTTGAAGGTGTGGAAGACTAAAATTAGTGTCCTCATTTCTCTCACATTTATGTGTTCCTTCATTTGGGAGGGAGACCAATACCCTTGAGTTGTGTGGAGGTCTAAGGCCACCCCCACCCCATGTCCGAAGCATCTGTAAATAAGGTCTGAGTAGGTGGTAGAGGGTGAATGGGAAGACCTGGGTTTAGAGACAGTTGTGAGATCCACCACTGAAGCTCCTGCTTTAGATATGGGAGGAGGAGAATCAGGTGTTCTAGACGGTAAGCATGCTGAGACCATACTGATGAGGAACCATTAGGCCTAAGATCCTGAGGAAATGTCTGGCAGAAATCTGATTTAGGTGGAGCGTCTCTGTAAAGCTTAGTTAAATCTCCTGAGCCTTGGAAGGTGGGAGAGACACTATCATGCTCACGGTTTGGAATCTGCAGGCAGAACTATGAGATCTTGGGATGGGTCCGGGGATGATTATTTGAACTTGATGGTACATCCCAGGTTTTGGAGAATGACAATTGCCACTTGGAGAGATTTGTTCAATTCTAAGAAGTGGCTTGGATTAAGAGGTTATCCAGGTATCGGTAAATTAAGATCCCTTGGAGCCTGCAAAAGGCTACTACCAGGGCTAGACATTTTGTGAAGACTCTCATTGCTGTAGAGTCTCCAAAAGACAAAGCAGAGAACTGATGATGCAGGATCCCACAGAAAATCGAATTTTTTGTATCTGTAGTGAACTGCGATATGGAGGTAGGTATCCTTGATAATTACTGAAGCTAGAAATGCCTGACGAAGGACAACAGGAAACACTGTTTATAGGATTAACATTTTGAAAGAGGGGACTATGTGGACATTGTAGAGATAGGAGAGATCCAGGATTGATCTCAAGGGTCCTTCCTTCCTGGGAACTAGGAAAAGACTGAAGTAAAAGCCCCTTCCCTCTTTCCCATGGGGAACAGGTTCTACGGTGCCTTGTCACAGGAGTTCTAGTAGAACTGGTGGAAAAGGGGGAGCTGGTCTATGGTGGTAGGGGGATTCCCCTGACAGCAGGCACTTTGTGCCAAACCATGAAGTACCCCCTTTTATGGTACTTAACTCCCAAGAGTCCTGGGTGATAAGTTCCCAGGAAGGAAGGGAGAGGGAGAGGGAAAGGCATTGGGACAAGAGAATTAGGTTGTTGCAAGAGTCACGAAGATGTGCCCGGTTGATCAAGAAAGGGCAGCTTGGTTAAATGAAGGATCTCAGCCCTCTTTTGGGGTGAAAATTGAGGTGTTCTGCATTGCCTGTGTACGAAAGTCTGTTTTGCACGGTAATGCCTGTGAAATTTGGGCACAGGGGATACCAAAATGTGTTTGAGATCCAAGCTCTTTGCTTTTTCCTGCAGAGAATGGGTTTCCCAAACAGGGCAGTATAATCCAGGAGGCATCCATTAGTTTTGCCATGATATCCTCAGGTAGGGGCTGAAGATTTAGCCAGAAAAATCTAAGGGTAGAAGAGGAAGAAGCAGTCCTAGAGGAAGGCTTCTACTGCATCACAGGTGCACTTGATAGAATGTCTGGCTACCTGAGAGGAGGTGGCAAGGACAGAGGATTCCTGGGCCTCATTTGCAGTCAGGCATACCCGATTCCAATTTAGAGACCTGGGAAAGGAGTTCCAAGTTGTACTTGGTCATGTGTGTCTGACAATTTAAAGCTCTGAAGGCCAGGGTAGCAGAGATATAGACTTTCTTTCCCAGCCTCTTCGACTGTCTGCTGTCTTTATTAGAGAGCAGCATGGAAGAGGAAGGAATGGATCTGGAGGCCTTATCAGAGGCAATACAAATAATTCCAATAAATTACCGGAACCACCACGATGATAATGAAAACTGTTTTATTTGATAAAAACAAGCGCTTTCACGCACTAACAAGTGCGCTTCTTCAGGTTATAACAATTCTAAAAATGCATCAGTATATATACATAACACACCCTGCTTAACGAGCCAAATCGGCGGCAAAAACTCAATTAATTATGCAAATTAAAAGTATGTATACTCTTGTTACTAACAGCAACACTATACTGGCTTGACATCAGGCACAAGTTTGTATATGGTATAAACATAATGCATGAAAATGTGCATAAACCAAGAGTCAAATCTAATCAAAGAAATATTATTAAAACTGTTAGATAAAATTCTGTTAAATAGAAAACTAAAGACCCTTATATATAATTAAATCATATGGCATTCTTACTTGCAATAGATAACATCACACCACACAGTTTACTGAGAGTGCTGCTAAGAAAGATCTGAAAAAAAGGGGGGGGGAGGGGTGTGGGAATATGAGCGGAAGAGAAGGGAAAGAAGGGAAAGGAAGGAAACGGGAGGGAAAGGAAGAGAGAAGGATAGAAAAGGAACTATAAAGGAAATAAGAGAATGAGGGAGCAGGAACAGGAACGTGGTGGGGGAAAAAAGAAAAAGGAAAAAAGGTGTGTGTGAAAACAAAATATCTAAATAAAAATCATGACATCTCTGCCAAATAAAATGTCCTTACTTATTCTAAAATAGCACATTCATAAACAATGAATCATAGCGAATATATCTTAAAGTAACCATATGAAAATTACTATCATGTGTCACAATTCTAACCATAAAAATAGCATAATTTTATAAAAGGGCTGGTCTTATGCTAACTGATGTATTAAGACCAGGTTCTAAGTGTGCCCTAAGTGTCAAAATCCATCTTAGTTCATACAATTCAAGAGTTCCCAATATGTCACCTTCACGTTTATTAGGGTGTAAGATCTGAAGCACCCTAAAACTAAATTCATGGGTCAGAAACTCCTGACAGTGCCGAGCCAATACGTTATTATCATTCTTTTTGCGTATATCATAAATGTGGTTATACACACGATCTTTGAATCTACGTGTAGTAAGACCCACATAATATGCCTCGCAACTATTACAAGTGGCTAAATAAATTACGTTAGTGGTGTCACACGTTGCATAAAAATTGGGAGTAAAAATCATACCCAGTTTCCTATCCTCATAGTGCTGTTGTTTGGTGATAAATCTGCATATGCAGCATTTCTTACAAGGAAATGTGCCTAGTCTATAGTTGGTTCTTACATCTATCGGTATGCATGAAGTCTTTTCATTGCACAACATTCTTTTCAGGTTAAGACAATTGTTATGTCTAAATGTTGGATATTTGCCTACTATATTCAATAACTCCTTGTTCATAGTTAATAATTTCCAGTTCCTGGCCAAAATCTCTTTAATATACTTAACATCATTAGTGTACTTAATGTCATACTGCACCTTGCCCTTCTGCGATCTGATTGGGTGGTGATATTTATATCTCTTCCTGGGACTAATGTCAGGAACATTCAAATAATTGCCTCCATAGTTCATAGCTAAGCGGATGGGATAGCCTCTATTCATAAAGCATTGCCCCTGGAAATCTAAGAGACGTTCTCTCTCACTATCCGTATTACAGAGCTTGACAACCCTATCCATCTGATTATTAACCACGTTGGGGAAGATGTGTCTAGGGTGCATGCTTTCATAGTGTAAAATCCCATTTTTCCAACAGGGCTTCCTATATAAAGAGGTAAGAAAAATATTCTCACCGCTTTTTACTATAGTGACATCAAGATAGTTAATGCTTGTCAAGGAAACCTCATATGTAAAACTCAGAAAAGAGGTAGTATTCCCCATGTATGCCACAAAGTCCTGCAGGGATTCTAAGGTCCCATTCCAAAAGAGAACAATATCATCCACAAACCTCCTATAATAGATAACTCTATTAATAAAAGCCTCTTCATTAAATATGTGTTCCCTTTCCCACTCATATATGGCTATATTCGCATAGGCGTTTGCACAAGGGGTGCCCATGGCAACCCCCCATGCCTGCCTATACACATTATCCCGGAACATAAACACATTATTATTTAGGATCATTTCAAGCAAGGTGCATATGACAAACTGCTCATTGTTACTAATACAGTCATATTGGTTAAGATGTTTCCTGACTGCCTCTATACCGAAATCATTCGGGATACTAGTAAATAAGCTCTTAATATCTAAGGTCACCATAAGAGTTTCTGATGTCACCCTTTCTAATAGCGCCACTTCCTTTAAATCATCCAGTAAGTTATAAGAATTCTTTAAGATTGTAGATATTTTCTCAACTAGGGGACCAATTTTAGATTGCACATACTTAGAGGCATTCTCGGTAGCCCATAATCTGCCCGATACTATTGGCCGTAGAGGTGGGGGAAATGTGCCCTTATGCACTTTGGGCAACCCCTTTATTAACGGTATCAAGGGTGCCTCAATGTCAAGGTATTCATACAAGGATTTATTGATACACCTAGACATCAAAAGATCATATAGGGTATCGTGAATATTCCTAATAATTATAACTACATCTGATCTATTTATAAGACAATAGGCAACATCATTACTAAGCATATCGTACATCCAGTTGTCATATGCCGTAGAATCCATTACTACGACCCCTCCCCCTTTATCGGCAGGTCTAAAAGTTAAACTAGTATCTTTACATAGAGCTTCCAAGCTCTGTTTCTGAAGTGCAGTCAAGTTCACATACAGTTTTTTATGTCGCTTCTCACTAAAGTAGACATAAAAATCATGCTCGCAAGCCTTCTGAAAGCTTTCAATAGAACTAGGTAACGGTGGCACAAACAAACTCTTCCTTTTGAGCTCCACAATATCATATTCGGCAACAGAACTTGCTGAGTTTTTAAAAAACAGTTTGAGGGCTACTTTCCTGGTGAATTTACGTAGGGCAATCAATGTGTCCGATAATTCACTCCCTTTGGAGGGTATGAAAGAAAGCCCCTTATTCAATACAGAGCAGTCAGTATCAGTCAGAACCCTGGAAGATATATTAAAGAACAACGTGTTCAAAACCTCTTTTTCCTGGTCCCCCAGTTGTCGCCAGATATCTTGCGCTTGCCTCTCCCCCTGCTCGTTGAGCGTGTTGGGGCTCGTTGTTTGAAGGGTAGTGGGGAGTTTAAAGGATGGGTAGCTTTATGTCCATTATTACATGAAGGTAGCACCTCCTTAGGCCTCGCTCCTCCAGTATTACGGTTCAAACCCTGCTGGTTACAGGGTAAAGAAGAGGTGGTAGATGTTAAATCACCATCCGGTTGTGATAAATTCAACCCCACACTATTCATTGCATCATTGTTAGGCTCAGTCCTATCAACCGTGCTATTAGTATCATGAACAGTTGTATTGTTGGAGTCACTAACTTCACCAGAAGCAGCCGCTTCATTAAACCTTGGCCATAGAAAGATATGGCCAGATTGGAAGTCATCACAGTCACGCTTCAGTTTCTTTAGCTTAATCTGCTCCAATTTGTTACTATAAAAAGTCACTTGTTTCAGCATGTTATTAATTCTGGTCACACAGAAGTCACTTTTGAACAAGGATATAAGAATCTTATGCTCACCTTCCACCTTACTTATAAGGTTCTCTTCTATCGGTAAAAAATATTCAATAAGGAGCTTCAGGTAATTGTATCCAAGATCCAAATTCAGCTGTTGCCATTTAAGGAGCTCGGGGTGCGCTTCTCCGTAGCTCGGCATACAGAGAACCCGCATGCCTCGCGGGATGACTTTGAAGTGTAAGCACGCCTCCAAGTGCTTCCTTTGCCAGATAAGTCTGTGGAGCTTATACAAATCATTTTCTAAGCTCCTTAAGGCAGTATAAAACTCCTGCACATTCTCTGTGTTGGTATTGGTAGCTGATGGAGTAGTAACTTTGTTATCATAATTGAGCAGAGAGTTCTCTCTCTGGTGAAACAATTCATTCCAATTAGGTACGATATCAGTCTTACCCGGAACGTAATCAAGTTCAATATTTAGTGAGTCCATCGTGTGTTGCTGAGCTGGGAGCAGAAGCAAAAGAGCCAAAACTAATAGCACGAAACCAAGCACAAGCATCCAAAGGTACCAGCAAAAAGACCAAGCGGCTGAATATTCCAATAAATTACCGGAACCACCACGATGATAATGAAAACTGTTTTATTTGATAAAAACAAGCGCTTTCACGCACTAACAAGTGCGCTTCTTCAGGTTATAACAATTCTAAAAATGCATCAGTATATATACATAACACACCCTGCTTAACGAGCCAAATCGGCGGCAAAAACTCAATTAATTATGCAAATTAAAAGTATGTATACTCTTGTTACTAACAGCAACACTATACTGGCTTGACATCAGGCACAAGTTTGTATATGGTATAAACATAATGCATGAAAATGTGCATAAACCAAGAATCAAATCTAATCAAAGAAATCTTATTAAAACAGTTAGGTAAAATTCTGTTAAATAGAAAACTAAAAACCCTTATATATAATTAAATCATATCGGTAAATTAAGATCCCTTGGAGCCTGCAAAAGGCTACTACCAGGGCTAGACATTTTGTGAAGACTCTCATTGCTGTAGAGTCTCCAAAAGACAAAGCAGAGAACTGATGATGCAGGATCCCACAGAAAATCGAATTTTTTGTATCTGTAGTGAACTGCGATATGGAGGTAGGTATCCTTGATAATTACTGAAGCTAGAAATGCCTGACGAAGGACAACAGGAAACAATGTTTATAGGATTAACATTTTGAAAGAGGGGACTACTATGTGGACATTGTAGAGATAGGAGAGATCCAGGATTGATCTCAAGGGTCCTTCCTTCCTGGGAACTAGGAAAAGACTGAAGTAAAAGCCCCTTCCCTCTTTCCCATGGGGAACAGGTTCTACGGTGCCTTGTCACAGGAGTTCTAGTAGAACTGGTGGAAAAGGGGGAGCTGGTCTATGGTGGTAGGGGGATTCCCCTGACAGCAGGCACTTTGTGCCAAACCATGAAGTACCCCCTTTTATGGTACTTAACTCCCAAGAGTCCTGGGTGATAAGTTCCCAGGAAGGAAGGGAGAGGGAGAGGGAAAGGCATTGGGACAAGAGAATTAGGTTGTTGCAAGAGTCACGAAGATGTGCCCGGTTGATCAAGAAAGGGCAGCTTGGTTAAATGAAGGATCTCAGCCCTCTTTTGGGGTGAAAATTGAGGTGTTCTGCATTGCCTGTGTACGAAAGTCTGTTTTGCACGGTAATGCCTGTGAAATTTGGGCACAGGGGATACCAAAATGTGTTTGAGATCCAAGCTCTTTGCTTTTTTCCTGCAGAGAATGGGTTTCCCAAACAGGGCAGTATAATCCAGGAGGCATCCATTAGTTTTGCCATGATATCCTCAGGTAGGGGCTGAAGATTTAGCCAGAAAAATCTAAGGGTAGAAGAGGAAGAAGCAGTCCTAGAGGAAGGCTTCTACTGCATCACAGGTGCACTTGATAGAATGTCTGGCTACCTGAGAGGAGGTGGCAAGGACAGAGGATTCCTGGACCTCATTTGCAGTCAGGCATACCCGATTCCAATTTAGAGACCTGGGAAAGGAGTTCCAAGTTGTACTTGGTCATGTGTGTCTGACAATTTAAAGCTCTGAAGGCCAGGGTAGCAGAGATATAGACTTTCTTTCCCAGCCTCTTCGACTGCCTGCTGTCTTTATTAGAGAGCAGCATGGAAGAGGAAGGAATGGATTTGGAGGCCTTATCAGAGGCAATACAAATAACTGAAGGATCTGCAGTGGTTGTCTTAAAAAGGAATTGGCAGTCCTTGGATACTTTGTAGTACCTATCAGGTTTTTTAGTAGCTGGGGGCCGCGAGTCTGGGTGGGTGGAATTGGATGCAAAGGCATCCAGAAATGCAGGGATTACAGGAAGGATGGCTAAAGGACAGGGAGTCTGAACTTGGGGGAGGGCATAATAGTGCTTCATGACCTCTGACATCTCTCTGAGGTCTCACTTGAAGTAGTTCCTCATTTTGGAGATAGTCTCCCCGAAAGTAATCTCCATGGAGGAACCTGTCCCATTGGAGTCCTCTTCAAGGGAGGCATAATACAAAGGGGAGGGAATTTGGGAGAAATAGTCCAATTCCTCTTCCTCGTCCTCCTCAGAAGTGGAGTCTTCAGAGGTACGATGAGGCCAAAGTCTCTTCTTAGGGGAGGAATGCCGGGGCGGAGGGGAAGCAGCATGACCGGAAGGAGGCATAAGGGCCATAAAGGCCTTGAAGAGACCTTGTGAAAAGTTTAGCCATTCCTTCTGTGGATCAGGAGGAGAGACAGGTTTGTTTTTTTGTTTCTTCTTTGTAGGCGTACCTATGCTGTGCAAAGAAGGACGGTCAGACATAGACCTGCACTCCACAACATCAGATTAGACATCCTCCCTAATGACAATCTGGGTAATCCCCCTAGGGCCATGTGACACTATAAGCCTTTGTTCCTCCTGGATGTCAGAGCCCGACTACTGAGAAGCCTCTCTGGACATGCAAATGTCCAGAGCCAAGACTGCCTGTGAAGCAAGCTCGATCTGTGGATCTGGATCTCTGTCAGCACGTGTCTCCGAGGTCTCATGCGCTTTGGGAGACCCGTCCAACTTCGAGAGGCGCAGCTTTTGGTTTTCTGTTTAGTAAACTTGGTCGCCAGGTCCGGAGGAGCACCCATCGCACTTTTTGCAAGAAGCCTGAGATACAGATTTTGCAAGGTATATTGCAAGGGAGGATAACAGACTCTGGAAAGTTTTCAGGAAAAAGGATTGGCAAATAGTACAGGATTTGTGATCGTGCTAACGGCCTAGGCAAAAAATGCACTGAGTATGACTGTCTATGTGGACTCTATCATCCACAGTCACACTTCCCTGTTCTACATGACATGAACCTCAAAGATAAAGGCAGGTAGCAAAAAAAAAAAAAAAGTTATGTCTTACCATAACTTTCCATCTGTGTTGTCGATCTTAATCTATTCTTGACTGATGGGTTGCAGTTCCAATTCTCGGAACTGATCAGGCCATTTATATAGCTCGCACCAGCCAAAAAACCCTAATATTTTACCCATAATACCCCCTCCACATTACCTCGGATAGAGTTTGCAGACTTACAGGAAGAATAGTTGTGTAAAATCTTACCATAACCATAGATGTCCTTCTCTTCCATGTTGCAGTATTCCAAACCCTTGGGTTATCTTTTCTTGCTACTCAAACATCGGGCCAGTATGCAAAAACTTCTAGTCACTGCATTGTATGGGGATGTCTGATGTTGGCTAAGGGAACGGTGGGGCCATAAAAGTGAAGTCTGCACATACCATACCTCAGAACTGAACACCCCAGTTAGACCCCAGTCCCAGGATATCCGTATTAGTCCAATGCCATCCAAGAAGAGACAGTTTACTGAAGAATGGGGAAGGAGTGAGGGAAGGAGTACTGCAACATGGAAGAGAAGGACATCTATGATTACGGTAGGATTTTACACGACTATTCTATGTCCTTCTATTCTCATCAGTATTTCAAACCCTTGGGTGAGTGCCAAAGCTCAAAGGGAAGCAGATGGTGGAGGCTTGGAACAGTTTTCTAAGAATCTATGGAGGACTGCCCTGACAAATCCTGCCCTACATTTGGAAATATGGTCCAATCTGTAATGTTTGGTAAAGCTGTGGACAGACGTCCATGTAGCTGCTTCTAAAATGGAGGCAGTGTCCAGCCCCTTAAAGAAAGCTCTGGATGAAACCGTAGCTCTAGTGGAATGAGCCTTAATCTTGGATCCTAAGGATTTCTCATGGTATGAGTAGCAGAAGGAAACTGTCCTGGAAATCCTAAGGATTTCTCATGGTATGAGTAGCAGAAGGAAACTGTCCTGGAAATCCAGGCAAAAGTGGTCTGCTTTGTTACTGCTTTCCCAGAGCCCTGGGATGAAAGGAGAAAAAAAACAATTGGTGTGATTTCCTGACAGACTTTGTGTGGTCATGGTAAAATCTAAGTTGTCTGTGAATATCAAGGGAGTGTAAGACTCTCACTGTCATTCTGTGATGAGGGAAAGAAGATGGGCAGATGAACAGCTTGGTTTAAGGATAACTCAATGACCACTTTGGGCATGAAGGAAAAATTGGTCTTAACATTTACTATGCCTTTGTGGAAGGTGAGAAAAGGGGAAATAGCCACGAGTGCCTGTAGCTCTGAGGCTTGGCTACCAGGAGTACAGTTTTCCAAGTGCAGTATTTCAGAGAGGCCTTAGAAGCTGGTTCAAAAGGGGCCACCGTTAGCTTCGCTAAAACATAGTTCAGGTCCCATGGTGGTAGAATTGGTTTCCTGGGGGGCCTGAGATGCAGCATTCCCTTTAGGAATAACTTTGCAGGCAAATGAACTAAAAGCACAAAACACCAATAAACCAGGAAAACAAAACTGCAAGGAGACAAGCTGATCAACCACTGAACCTCTATTATTTAGCGCTTTTGTCTGGCATTCGTCTCGAGACTTCATCAGAATGAATTAAAACATTGAAGACAATTTTATACAGAACTAGTATATCACATGTTTAAATCTTAAAAAATGATAGGCTAAAAGCCCAATCAACCTTGAATATAATACAATTTGATAACCCAAAGCAGGTAGATGAAAAGCACTTGCAATATATACTGCTGTTAAACCATTTATATAAATTGTTTTACAATAATTATAAATTGCATTGTTCAAAAAGTTTTTCATTAACTTATTTAAAATCCTATTCACCAAGGAACCAGTGTATAAACCACATACTTAATAAAATGACAGTAACAACAAATGAAACTCAGACTTGAGTTTTAAAAAACATGAGACAGAACACGTCATTCAAACCAGGCTCTTTTAAAGCATTACATCTGAGCTGCTAGAGCAGTTCCTTGTATTCAAGGAACCAATCTACTAACCCTCCCCCTGCTATTCTCTATGTGAATTTGTTCTAAAACTTAAAATTTAAAATAATGCTGTGGATGTTCTATTGTGTGTTTAGCCAAGGAATTGTTCACATTTCCTTCCTTAATGTCATAGAATCACGAAATCTTTCTATGTGGCACACCTCATCACAAAAGGTTTCTCATCCAGAAAAAAAGAGGTCATTGCCCCCCTCTACTCATCACTCATTAGACCCATTATAGAGTACAACGCCCCTTTTGGTATGTACCTCACAAGACATCTACAACAACTGGAAAGGCCGCAAAAATACCTCACAAAGAGGATTACTGGCCTCAAACAGATGCCTTATGCAGACTGTCTCAAAAAACTCCAGCTTTACTCTGTTGCACATCGCCTACTCAGAGGCGATCTCTGCCTAACATACAAAGCTATGTCAAACCCAGAGCTGTTGGACATGCTCTACTTAAAGAAATCCCAATCCCTCCGAGCTACACGCTCTAGGGACCTAAACCTTGTCACCACAATAAACAGAACATGCTGGAGGGATAGATTCCTGTCCCAGAGACTTCCCATACTCTGGAACAGACTACCTATCTATGTCAAACAGAGCTCCTCATTAGCACTCAAGAAAAATCTTGATGATTGGATGGGTAATAGGAAATTCACCCCGGGGATCACTTCTGTGGTTCTGCTTGACACGAGCACAAGAAAATAATTTTCTTGGGTGGCGAAAGCCAGGGTACATTTTTGGCTAGGCTTGTACAGGCCCTAGGGCCAATAGCCTAGTACCTGCCTATGAACCTATAGGCATGCTGATAAATCCGCCTATTTAAACCATTTATTGTTTTTCTCTGCCCAGTGGTTTGGAGGAAGGTCTGGGAACCCTTTTGGGGATGGCAATGAGTGCAAGTAAAATTTGTACCCCTGGGATACAATGTTGAGGAACCATCGGTCTTTGGTGATGGAAGTCCAGTTTTTTGCATGATGGACAAGTTTTCCTCCTAGGGGCATAAGCAGTTGGGCAGAGGTGGGGAGTGGCGATGAGAAGTCACTGTGAATTCTTTCCGTAAGGGGGTGGCTTAGCACTCCCCGTTTTTGAAGTGGAGGCATTGATCTCTGCATTTGTGCATACCCTGAAACTAAGTCTGGGGGGTGGGTTTGTTTCCCCTGGGTCTAGTCTGAGATGGCCTTGAGGGGACAGGAAAGGACCAATGTTTCGAGGGGCAATGCCTACTGAATCTGGGAGGCTGTACTTGCAAGAAATCTTTGACTGTCTGCATACATTTAAGCTTTTTCTTCCATCTTTAAGAACCGCTTCTGCTTTAGTTCCAAAAAGATCGTTCTTGTTCAAAGGAGCGTCTAGTAATTTTGATTTGACATGGTCTGGCAAGGTCTGCTCCTTAAGCCAAGCATGCCTTCTTAGTACAGAACCAGTGGCTGCTGCCCTGCAGGATGGTTCTAGGGTGTTAAAACCACATTGCAAAGTATGCTTGCTGACTTGGCTTGCAGAATGCATAAGCTCTTGTAATTCTTTACTTTCTACAGTCTGTAAAGGTAGCTGTTTTTTGCTCAAGTTCCATAATATGTTGTTGGTACTTCAGCATGTGAAACTGGCAATTCAAGGCCCTAATGGTGAGAGTTGCAGAGATGCATATTTTCTTACCCCATCTGTCTAAAGCTCTGGAATCTCTGTCCGAAGGGGTGGGATTTTCTTAGCTGTAGCTGCTTTGATGCCTTTAGACCCCTGGAAGATGACCTCTGGATAGGATTTTTGAAAAGGAATTTGTGAGAGTCAGGAACTATGTAGTACCTGTCTGGTTTCCTAGGAGCAGGGGTTAAAGTATCAGGAGTTAAACTGGATTCCATAAAGACATCACCCACAACATCCAGGACTGTGGGAATTGCTAAAGGTCTATGTTGTGGCAAATCTATGAGTCTCTTTTTGGACTGAGGATAGTCATGGCATTCCCAGTGGAAATGCTCTCAAAGTATGTAAGGTTAGAAAAATTCTCTGGAGGAGAAGTAGAGGGAATGGATTCCTCCGCATCTGAATCTTCATAAGCAGATAGTCATATCTTCGAGTCCGGTGACTCTGAGGTATCTGGTTATGGTCTGTTAAAGCTGCTGGGGACAGGTCACCTTCTCTGAGCAGAGGAAGGCTGACTTCCCCTAATCAGCATAATAATGTCTTCTGCCATTTTAAGCATTTGATGTTGTGGCAAGGAAGTTGTTGTCTTTCGGCTTTTCCCGGTTAGGGGTCGCCACAGCAGAACTCCTGTCCGCTAATGATTGGCAGTAGATTTTCACAAACGCTGAGGTGCCAGCTCGACGTTCAACCTTCAACTAAGGCACGCCCATTTACGAATGTCTTTCAAACGTCCACCCAACTGCAGGGAGGACATGCAGACTCTACACAGAAGGCACTCCCCGCACTCCAGCCGAGAATCAAACGGGAGAACCTCTTGCTGTGAGGCAACAATGCTACCGCTGCACCACCACGGAAGTATAGATGTTGTGGCAAGGAAGTAGGTGCTTGAATTTGGGTCATCATTTTTTTTTAGGCATAGCACATACTCTTGGCCATAGAAACTCCATAGTTTTAGACAGAACTGTAGATACGAAAATCGTTGGCTTGTGTTGAATATCGGTGGTGCGAAGAACTTCCTCAGAAGCTGGTGCCTCCTCAGTGGCTCCGGACCCATCCAAGGTAGAGACACCCGCAGGTTCTGTAGTCAAAGAAGAGTCTCGCGGCATACTGGAGTCCGAACAGGTCTCGGTAGAGGCCTGCAAATCCACTGAAGCGGGCATTAACGGCTGCAAAAGCGCCTCACCGGAGTACCGGCGAAATGGCAACTAGCTTAACGGAAGCATTGTCGGCAGCTTTGAACCTGTGCAATCTGTCTTTGTCCTAAAGTTTTTTCATAAGATCGGTAGTCAGATGGCTTACCTAAGCCATTTCGGAATATGGAAATTGAGAACGAAAGTATTTAGTGACAATAAGGGCCCAACAACAAATAGTTCAGACATTGAACAAGGCACAAAAAGTACAGTTTTGTACCTACCATAAATGTAGATGTTCGATAGGAATGCATCTGCAGTCCTTACAAATGGGTTGTCCTGTCGTCAGGCAGCCCTTCGGTCGGCCGGATTCCAAAGTCTGGGTCTGGCTTCGGCTGGTGTCGCACTTCACCCGACGTCATAGCTGCAGTTACTCGGGTATAAAGGCATCAGCCGACGCCATTTTCCTCAGTGTTTCTTGCCCCAGATGCCAGGTGCCCTCTAGGAAGGCTAAATTTTGATAAATGCCAATGGTTCAAAATATTAGAGAGCAAACAAAAAATAAGCATGTATGTACATATATACAAACAAATACACCATAATAGATTCCCCCAGCTAGCTATAAGAGGGGCAAATACCCTAGGAGTACCACAGAGGGAAGGAGGGTGGGTAATCCTGACTGCAGATGCATTCCTATCGGACATCTACATTTATGGTAGGTACAAAACTGTACTATGTCCTTCAAGGATGCATCTGCAGTCCTTACAAATGGGTAGAATACCATAGCCAAACTGGGGGAGGAGGAAAGATAGAATTATGGTGTAGTTAAGATCCCTTGCAAAACAGCAGTGTCAAAACCTGCTCGGGATCTAGAGTATAAAGGTAAATTATAATGCTTGGCAAATGTATGCACGGAGCTCCAAGTAGCAGCCTCTAAAATGTCTTTGGTAGCCACTCCTCGTAGAAAAGCTGTGGTAGTGGCTGTAGCTCTTGTAGAGTGAGGCCTGATGTTTTCTGGAGTTTTCTTTCCATGGTAGGAGTAACAAAATCTAATGCAATTTCCTATCCACTTAGATATTGTCTGTTTTGTAATTGCTTTCCCTTCCATCCCTGCTGCATATGCTACCAGTAGCTGGTCAGTTTTTCTATTGCTCTTGGTCCTGTCCAGGTAGTAGCGTAATTGTCTGTGTACATCCAAGGTATGCAACAGTCTTTCTCCCCTGTTCTGTGGATTGGGGAAGAATGTAGGTAGGTGGATAGCCTGATTTAAAGATACTCTGGAAACCACCTTAGGCATAAAAGTAGGATTTGTTCTCATGGACACTCTATCTTGATGGAAGATCAGAAAGGGTTGTACTGCCATTAATGCCTGTAGCTCAGAAACCCTTCTTGCTGAAGTGATTGCCAGCAGGAAAGCAGTTTTCCATGATAAGTATTGCAATTCTGCTGTTGCTGCTGGTTCGAAAGGAGGTAGTGTCAATTTTTCTAGCACAAAGTTCAAGTCCCATGCAGGTAATGGTGGCTTCCTAGGAGGTTTTACATTTTTAATTCCTCTCAAACTGCCTGAGCAGAGGGTGTGAGAAAACTGGAGGATCCAAGTCGTATTCTGCTGAAATAGCTGAGGCATGAATCTTAATGGAAGAGTAGGACAGGCCTTTGTGGAATAGCTCTGCCAAGTATTCCAGGATGTTGGCTATGTTTACCAGTGACACATCTTCCCCTTTAGCAGTACTCCAAATGAGATATCTTTTCCATTTTGCTGAATAGGTTTTCCTTGTTGAAGGTCTGCGAGCTTCTAAGATAATGTCCTTAACCCTTTGGGATAAATTTGGGTTAATTTGTCTTATGCAATGTTCCAGGCAGTCAGCTGCAGAGTTTTCAGGTTTGGATGCAGGGTGTTGTAATTGTTCTGAGTTAACAACAAGGGAACTAGGGTAAGGGCCATATCTGTTCCCGAGACATGCTCCTCACTAATGGGTACCAATGTTGCCTTGGCCAATCTGGAGCTATCAGAATGATCCTTGGACGGTCCTCTTTGATCTTCAATAGCACCTTGTGCATCAAAGGAAGTGGTGGGAATGCATATGCTGACAGATTTTTCCAACTGAAGGATAGCGAGTCCACCTTCCATGCCAGTGGGTGGTACGTCCTGGTGCAGAATTTCTTTAATTGGTGATTGAGTGGGGATGCAAATAAGTCTATTTCTGGGAGACCCCATTTTCTTGTAATGGTTTTGAAGATGTCGGATGCAGCATCCATTCGTGGGCATCCGTGGTAGTCCTGCTTAATATGTCTGCTAGAGTGTTTTCTTTTCCTGGTACAAAGATTGCTTGTAACTGAATGTTGTAACTCAGGGCCACATTCCAGAGGTCCAGGGCCATCCGGCATAGGGGGTACGAATGTGTGCCTCCCTGCTTGTTGATGTACCACATAACTGTGGTGTTGTCTGTCCTTATCATCAATTGGCCTTGTCGAAGAAATGGTTTGAAAGTCTGAATTGCCAGTTTTACTGCCAGCATTTCCTTTAGGTTTATGTGTAGGTGCAGCTGCTCTTGAGTCCATAAACCCTGTATGCATTTGTTCATCATGTGGGCCCCCCAACCGAGGTCTGAGGTGTCCGTTGTGATGGTTTGACTTGGTTGAGTGTTGTGGAAGGGCAATCCTTCGTTTGATTGACAGGCCTGAGCCCACCATTGGAATTCTTGCTTCAGGCATGGAATTATTGGAATTTGAGTTTCTAGGCTGTGCTTGTGCTGAGACCATAAATTCCTTAGGTACCACTGTAGTTTTCTCATATGCAGTCTGGCATGTGGGACCAATATTATGCAGGATGCCATGAAGCCCAATGCTTGTAGGACTTTTCTTGCTGTTAGATGGTTTTGTTTTGTTAATGCCAGGAAGTAGAGAGGTAATTGCTCCTGTTTTTCTACTGTTAGGAATGCCATTTGTTTGGATGTGTCCAGCTCCGCACCCAAAAAGGTTATCTTTTGGGATGGTATCAGCCTTGACTTTTTTATATTGACTGTGTATCCCAGGGCTTGTAGAAGGTAAATGACTCTTTTCAAGTCTTCTGCTAGCTTGTTTTTGTTGTCCGCTTGTATTAGGCAGTCGTCCAGGTAAGGGTAGATTTGGATCCCCTGAAGCCTCCAATGAGCGATTACTGATGCCAGGCATTTCGTGAACACTCTGGGCGCAGTAGATAAGCCAAAGGGCAATGCTGAGAATTGATAATGCTCTGATCCTGCAAGAAATCTGAGGTATCTTCTGCAATTTGGTCGTATGGGGACGTGCAGGTATGCCTCCTTGAGATCTAGAGTTACCAGCCAAGACTCCTTGCCCAGCATGGGAAGAAGCTGCTGTAGGGTCAGCATTTTGAATTTTGGAACAATGAGGAATGTGTTTAAAGCGGACAGATCGAGAATAGGTCTCCATTTGCCTTCTTTCCTTGGTACTAGGAAGAGTCTGGAGTAAAAGCCCTTTCCTTGCTCCATATGTGGTACCTTTTCCACAGCTCTCATCTTTAATAATTGATTTACTTGTTGTAGAGCTTCTGCCTTTTGATTTGGAGGTAGGTTTGGCATTCCTCTCTTTCCTGGTAGAGTATGGAAATGAAACCTATAACCTTGGTCTATTGTCTGCAAAATCCACTTGTCTCTTGTGATGTAATGCCAGTTCTTTGTAAATAAAGCTAGCTTCCCGCCTAAGGGTGCTTCTAGTTGTTCCCTGGTAGGCGGTGCCAGAGCCAAGTCACTGTGATTGTCCTGTATTAGTGGTGATGGCTGTGTCTGTGCCTCGCTGGTTGTTACCCTGCCACTGGTGTCCCCTGTAGGCACCTCTGGATTGGCTTCTGCCTCTTGAACGCCTATTCCTGCCTCTCTGTGCTTTGGAGGAGTCTGGAAAGGACCAATTCTTGGAGGGCCAATTCCTGCTAAACCTTGGAGGTTGGACCTGTAAGAAATCTTTCACTGTTTGGACAGATTTTGCCTTCTCTTCCATCTTCTTCAGCACCTGTTGTGCAGGAGAGCCAAACAAATTGATCTTGTCCATGGGAGCATCTAATAGTTTTGATTTGACATGGTCCGGTAAGGCCTGCTCTTTTAACCATGCATGCCTTCTGATAACTGTGCCAGTCATGGCTGATCTAAAGGAAGCCTCCAGTGCATCATAGCCGCATTTTAAAGAATGGTTACTAACTTGCTGAATGTTATGTACCATTTCCTGAACATATTTTGTTGTCTAAAGGTTCATCAGAGGACAGTTTTTTGGTTAACTGGTCTAGCATAAATTCTTGATACTGGATCATATGAAATTGACAGTTCAAGGCCCTAGCTGACAGAGTAGCAGAAGTGTAAACTTTTTTACCCCATCTCTCTAAGGACCTGGATTCCCTTTCAGAGGGGAGGGGATTTTTGGCAGAGGTAGATGCTACAGCCTTAGGCCCCTGGGAGATAGTCTCGGGATCTGCAAAAGGAGCCTTGTATGAATGGTGATGTGTGTCCGGGACCCTGTAGAACCTATTGGGCTTAGCAGGGGCCGGAGGTAATGAATCAGGAGCAGTACAAGCATCATTAAATGCATCATCTACAACAGACAGAACTGGAGGTATAGCTAAAGGTCTATGTTGTGGTAAATGCAAAAAGGTTCTAAGCCTTTTTCTGGAGTCTGAAAAATCTTGGCCCTGCCACTGAAATTGTTCCCTCATAGCATGCAAGGTTTCCCCAAAGGAAAATTCCTCAGGTGGAGAGGCAGAAGGGATGGACTCTTCAGCATCAGAGTCTTCATAAGGGGAAAAAGGAGCCTCTGGAGGGTCTGTATTATCTGAATCATCAGAGGAATCATCTGTGGAAACTGGCACAGGGGGCTCTGCTCTAGGCCTCTTCTCTGGAGGTGGGTGAGAGGCCCTGTCTGGGAGAGGTTGGGATCCCCGGATTAAAGAAATGAGATCCTCTGCTAAACTAAGCATTTGGGAACTGGAGCTAGGCCTGTGAGAGGGGGTCTTAACAGGCACAGATTTAGTAGCTTTAGCTGCTTTAGCCCTGGCAAAGGCCTTAATGGACATGGCTGCAGGAGGCCTAGCAGCTCCACGTGCAGGGGTTGAAATATCCAAGGGAATAGTGTCAGATAATTCCTGAGAAACCACAACTGCAGGTTGGATTTCAGAAGCCGATTCCACCAGGTTGGAAGAGGCCTCGGTAGAAGGTAAGCTTTCGGCTGAAGGAAGAACCGCTTGCTCGGTTTCAGCCGAAACCGAGACACTCGCTGTTGTCTTAACCGCGTTTTCGGCCGAAACCACGGACCGCGAGTGTCGGTACTTTTCCTTGCGTTTTTTGGATATTTGTGAAGTCGGAGGATCCGACGGCATAATATAAGCAAAATCAGAGCCGAAAAACTGCTCAGCAAATTCCGACCGACGTCTAAGCGTCCGTCGGTTAAAAGAAGCACAGGCTAGACAAGCTGCTACGTCGTGGTCTGGGCCTAAACAAGGTAAGCAGTAAGAGTGGAAATCTTTATGAGGTATTTGTTTCCCACAAGTTAAACAGTTATTCACTTTTTCTGACATCGGCTGAGGCAAGAAAGAGTCCCCAACGGGGTACTTAGCTTTTTAGAAGTATTCGGTAGTAGTAATCTCTGGTTCTGACCGACCGGCACTTGCGAACAGCTTCTGCTTCGGGCGCCACGCGGCAAGAAAGACTGAGGAAAATGGCGTCGGCTGATGCCTTTATACCCAAGTAACTGCAGCTATGACGTCGGGTGAAGTGCGACACCAGCCGAAGCCAGACCCAGACTTTGGAATCCGGCCGACCGAAGAGCTGCCTGACGACAGGACAACCCATTTGTAAGGACTGCAGATGCATCCTTGAAGGACATCCAACAGCGAGGTATGTCGTGGTCTGGGCCTAAACAGGTGACGCAGTAAGAATGAAAATCTCGGTGTGGTATTTGCTTTCCATAGGCAAGACAACTGTTAACTTTTTATGACATCGGTTAGAGCAAGAAAAAAGGATCCCCAACAGGGTACTCAGCTTTAGAAAACTTCAGGATAATTCAATTTGGAAACGAAAACTCAGTCAGTGGCCAACCGGCACTCATGCGAACTGCTTCTGCTTCAGGCTCCTCGGCAAGAAAAACTGATGTAATGGCATCGGCTGTCTGTTTTTATACTCCTGACGTCAGTTCTGAAGCAACAGCAACCGACGCAGAAATACTAAGTCTCTGGTATTCGGGCTGACTGAGGGCTACCTGAAGGCAGATAACCCAAGTGTGATGACTGCAACAGTGAAACATGAAGAACATCTACCAGTGATTTCAAAACAGTAGTCCGGTCCCATGGTGGTACAGGATCTTTGAATGGGGCCTTTAAACTGATTGTTCCCTTGAGGAAGGCCTTACAAAGTCTGTGAGAAATTAATGGTAGATTACCGAAGCCATGAAGAAAGCTAGAGATGGCAGCTAGAATTACTTTAAACAGTAGAAGTGGAAGTTTCTCCACCAAGAAGAATGGCCAAAAATTCTAAAACATTTTCCACTGGGACCAAAAAGGGATTGAGGCCATTATCGCAAGCCCAGATTGAAAATCTCTTCCATTTACTGAGGTAGAGATTCCTGGTTGATGGTTTATGGGATGCCAGCAAAATTTTTCGTACTGGGGATGGAATATCATTATGCCTAGTGACTAATGAAATTGGTGGAACCAAGCAGTTAGCTGGAGACTTTGAAGATTGGGATTCACCAGTCTATGAGGGTGAGACAGACTGTCTGAAACTGGGCCCGGAATCTATAGACTGTGAACTAGATGAGGCCATAGGAAGGGAAACCAAATTTGATGAGGCCAGACGGGTGCAATGAGGATTACTTTGCTTCTCAACCTGGCTGCTTTCTCGAGGGAGAGAGAGAGATCAGGGGGGAAGGCATATAGGAGACATGGGCCAATCGAGGAGACCTGCGTCTCTCAGACTCCCCTGTTGTGGGATTAGGGCAAAATAGCTTCTGCACTTGTTTTGGGGTGAAGCAGAAAGGTCACAGCAAGGCTGGCCCCAGCAAAGAAAGATCTTCTTCGCTATCTTGGGATTGCTAGACCACTTGTGAGGCATTAGGATGCATCGACTTAGTTTGTCCGCCATCACATTTGAACTCCCTGGGATGTGCATTGCTATCAGAAAACGGTTGGAGGCAATGGCCCATTGCCACACTTGGAGGGCTTCTTGACAGTGGATACGATTTGGTTTCCCCTTGCTTGTTGATGTACCAGACTATGGACATATCTGATTGGATTGCAATTGTTCCTTGAGGTAGAGCAGAGTGAAATATTTGCAACTCAAGTAGCACCACCCTCAGCTCCTGAATGCTGACATGTAGATTGGCCTCTATCAAGGACCAAATGCCTTGGACTGTCCTTCCAAGATAATGCCCCCCCCCCCCATCTGGAAGGTATCCGTGGTCACTATGGCTTTGGACTGAGGAGGGACAAAGCAGTGGCCCAAAATAATTTGTTTGGATTCCATCAAGCAGGATAGGTCCTTTTTGCAGCTACTTGCGGTATGGGGTCATTCACTGGTTGGGTTGGAACTGACCATTGATTCGCCAGAAGTCATGGCAGTAATCTCATCTGAAATCACGCTAATGGGACCAGAATGATCGCTGCTGCAATGGACCCTAATGCTTGAAGCACTAACCGAGCTGGTACTTTGCTTGAGCGTAAGAGAATGAACTTGAGATTTTATTTTCTGTAGTCTGTGGGGAGGCAGAGAGGCCACACAAGAGTGATGAGACGAACTCTGATAAATTCCATATCCTGATGGGGGGGGGGGTTCAGTTGAGAATTTGTAAGGTTGACCGTGATGCCTAGCTGCAGGAACAATTACAGGGCAAACTCTGTCACCTGTAGCAGCAGATGTCTGGTGAAAGTGGTGATGAGACAGTCGTCTAGATGTGGAAACACCCGGAATCCATGCAGTCTCAAGTGAGCTGTTACCGCTGCCATACATTTGGTGAACACCCTGGGGGGCTGTGGTGAGACCAAAGGGCAGCATCCTGAACTGATGGTGACTGGCTCAGAGCCAAAAGTGGAGAAACCTTCTTAAGCATCTGTCCATTTTTATGTGGTAATACATGTCTTGAAGGTCTATAGAGCACATCCAACTGTTTTGCTCCAGAAAGGGAAGTACTGACTGAACTGTGACCATCCAGAATTTGGACTGTTGAACCAATTTGTTTAGAACGTGGAGATCCAGAATTTGTCTTCTGTCTTTTTTAGCACTAAAAAGAACCTCAAGTAAAATCTGAATCCTATCTGGTTTGTTGAGACTTCTTGGATGACTTTTCTAGCAGCGTTTGTTTTTCCAAGGCTGCTTGGTCCCACTGACTGGGTGGAACATCAAGAAGTCTTGTTCGAGTTATTGGATAAAGAATGAAGGGGATAAGGTAACCTCTGGAAATAATTCTCACCACCTAAGCTATATGTCACCAGGTTGTTGGGTGCAAAGAAAATCTTCCCCCTGACTGCCCCCAAAGGCAAGCAATTGGGCCTCCTTTCAGTAGGCGCTGAGAGGGTTGGGCAGAGGACGACTCCCTGGAAACCTGGTTCTGCAGGCCACCTCTGCCTCTGCCTCTAGGACGGCATCTTCCATTAGTACTGCCCCCTCTGCCCTGAGGAGAGTCTGCACCACGTCTGTCCTAGAAAGGCCTCTGGGACTTCTTGAATCACATCTTCCCACTCCTCTGACTCCTGAAATAGGTTCATTGGGGAGCAGAAAAACATATGCCCACTGCAGACATGGTCTTTCCATCCTTCTCACACTTGGCTAGAGTTTCTTTAGCTCTGGGGTCGAACAAGGAGCAGCCATCAAAAGGGGCACTGACAAAGGGAAACTTAAATGGCAACGCAAACTCACACAGGCGCATCCAAGCATGTCATCGAATTGCAACACCTGAACCTGCTGACTTGGTTGCCCCTTTGGCTGCATGTGCAATGAGCCTCATGGATGAATTAGAGAGAGACTCCAGGGTAGCTAACTGGGATGCCACTTTTTTCTGGACCCCCTCAGGTACTACTCCTGCTAGGGTATCAGACAGCTCCTTGACCAGTTCCCTCTGGAGCTTAGTGAAATGTGCCAAAAGTTCAAGGACCTAATGGTAAAGGTCAATGATGCGTAAACCCGCTTCCCAAATCTGTCCATCACCCTTGATTCCTGGTTAGGAGGATGAACAGTGAATTTTTCTCAGCTAGTTCCTTTTGACTGGCGGCCAATACCACCACGGCATCTACTGTTAGTCCCTCCGCCCAGTACTGCTGATCCTTGGGAGTGGAAAATATCTTATCTGGTCTCCAGGGAATTGGTTCTTTCGAATCGGGGACCTTCCAAGCCCGCTGAGCGATCAATTTAACAAGATAGTCAGCAGGAGGGGTCACCCAGGAGGTAGATGGGTGAGCTCCAAAGGCCTGCAGGTACACAGACTCCTCAGAGGAAGGGTCTTTGGACTTCATCACCACTCTGTTTGAGGATCTTCAGAATGTCTCGAAAGGATATGTCTTCTGGGGGTGAGTGGGGGAAAACCTCCCCCTCATTGAAATCTGTGTCCTCTGTGATGGACTCTTCACGGGAGCCCAGTTGTTTCCTCTTACACAATTTCTTCTGTGGAGGCTCTTCAGTGGGAATATCTGAAGAGGGGTGACCCTTGGTCAGTATCTACTGCATCCTTGGGGCTTGCTGTCTGGGTATGGATGTTGATGTAAGCTTCTGGTAAGCAGGGGTCAAGGGGAGAGACTACGGTAACAGGAGCCACCTGGGAAGTAGCAGTGGCCAAAGCCCTCTCTTTAGCTTTAAAGGCAGGCTCCCCTAAAAAGGGATGGGGTCACGGAAAACAGAAACTCAGAACCAGCCAGAGTCACACCCTGCCCTGAGAGACCCATCTCCAAAGCCAAGGAAAGGCCCCCAACTGGCACAGCCCGAAGCAGTATATCGGCTCTGAATACGAAACAGGAGTTAACTCAAACCCTTCGTACCCAATGGCAAAGGTCCAATCCCGGGGACCCGTCAGTTCAGATGGCACCGAGTCAGAGCTATGCCTGGAGCTGAAGGTGCGGATGTTGTCTGCACCGAGGCCACTGAAATCTGTGTGGTTGGAGTAGAGAGCTCTATAGCCTGCAAAGAGGTCAGAGGATGAGTAGATGCAGGGGTAGTGGGAAAGAATTCCCCTACACCAGGAGGGAGAGGGGGCAAAGAAAATGGGGGAATACCCCTAGCTGTCATAAGCTGATACACCAACCTCAATATGTCAATTTCAGAAAGACTCCGGGCGAAGCGAACAGACAATCAAGAGTGTAATTTAGGTCTCTATAAAAAGGGCTAGGAAGCGGAACCAGAAAGGTGTAGATCAATGGGGAATATGTAGTCCTGTGTGTAAAGAAAGTCTCAGTCTTCAGCACCTGGGCAGAAGGTAGGAGCTGCCCAGCCACAGAAGATATTGGTACAGAAGTGGTAACTAAGGAAGTTGGTGCCGACATTGGAGTCGTTATTGGAGTCTGTGTCATGGGCATTGAGGTAGAGGTTGGTGCGGAGGACTCATTGCGGTCCGAAATTTTAGGAACCTTAGATTTCGGTTCCGAACAGGAACCAGCAGAAGGGTGTTTATTTTTTTAGATGCTGGTATCAATGGAGAGGTTGGCACTGAACGAGCAGATTTTAAACCAGAGGCCTAAGGAGACTGGTCAGCCTTGGATAATGCTTCCTCAAAAGGGGCCTTAAGAAGCCCTTTAAGTATCTGTTTCTATATTCCACCAGGGCTCTACTACTGAAGCTCTGGCAGACAGAGCACTCTAGATCTATATGAGAAACACCCAAACAATATAAACATTTATCATGACCATCAGAGTTTGACATTTTCCTGCCGAACTCTTGGCATTGTTTGAAACCAGTGGTCGATTTTGACTTATCTAGCATTATAGCCAGAAAGGTAGAAGTTCAAGAAAGAACTTCAAGAACACAATCACTCACAAACAGAGAAAGAATCATTCCAACAATGGCAGGCCTCAACAGTAAATGAGAGAAGAGAGGGGAAACTCCCAATTATGGTAGGCAAGAAATAGCAAATGGTATGGGGTAAAGGAAATAAATACTTGTACGACAAGGAAAGGGTAGACAAAGGTTTAGAAAATACTATGGTAACTTAAAAAAAAAAAAAAAAGTTGGAAAAAATGTATACTTCTAAAATGTACATAGCTGCGAGAGAGATTCAGCTGACCCATCTTTGTACAAGAGCAGCAAAGATCTGGGGTAACACAGAGGGGTATTTTGGGTAGACTATTAGCGCAAAAGTTTTTTTTTGGCTGCAGCGAGCTATATAATGGCCAGACCAATTCCAAGAATCGGAATTGTAACCCATCAATCAAGAACAGATGAAGATTGACATCAAATCAAAGGTTTCCCCAATGGGGCACTTATCTAAAGAATAGCGATTCCAACAGCAGAAATGATGTCCGGGACTGGCAATCTGACTGTCAGCAAAGAAGGTCTGAGGGTGGTGCGCATGTACATCTCTTTTATGGCCGACGCCTGCTATCAGCCAATGTTAGACATACCGTGTACCTTAGTTAGTAAAATACTTTGGTATACTGGCAGAAAGTTGGGTTGCTGCCTTGGCAGGCAACTCCCTTAAGTCAGGAATACTACAATAGAAGGAAATCATCGGTTTTACTTTTGTTGTGAGCAGATATGGCCACTTCAAAGATGGAAAGAATCAAACTTTTTAGGATTAATTTATCTTTTCTTTCAACAACGGCCCTATGACTAAAGCCATGGCACATACTACAATCTTCCTGTTAAGTGAACAGGACCAAAACAATAAAAGCACAACAGGTGCAAATCAGAGAGACATCTGATGGCCGCACTTCTGGCATTTCTTGAAACTAGAGGGACACTTAGGTTTATCAGCCATAACAAAAAGGCTGTAAAAGGCACACACCACACTTACAACAAAAAGAAGGGGACAGAACATGCATTCAAACAAGGACACTACACAGGAAATTTTTTTTTAAAGAAGAGAAATAGTGAAAGGGACAAACAATGATAGTACAAGGTACACAGAAGTGTACGGAAAGCAGATATCAACGATGACAGTGGCAGGTCCACAGAACTGAATGGAAAAGGCAGAACGACAAAGACTTGAAGGGTAGAAAGATAATGATATAGAAAAATGTAGGGAAAGATACAATTACAAAATTACAGCAGAAAAAAGGAAAACTGTGAAGAAAAACAATCAGAAAAATTTACTTTGCTCTAGAGCTATGGTGAACACGTATGTCTGGAAAAGAGGCAAATGAGATCGGAGGTAACTAGCAGAGGACTGTGGGTAGAGGTGAAGCTCGAGAGTTTTTGGCCTGCACGAGCTGTAGTAACGACAGAGTTGGTCCAGATATCGGAACCGAATCCATATGTCAAGGATAAAATGGGAATGGACATCAGATCAAGCTTTACAATAAAATGAAAGGATTTTTGATCAAAAGTAAGAAGAGTAATTCCTGAAATGTTAGAGCCGTAGTCAATTAAATAAATAACACAGGAGCTTACTAAAATCCAACAAAGCCAAGTTTGAGGCTAAAATAGCTACCCAAACCAAAGACAATCACAAGACATTTTTAGTTATGTTTGTAATCTGAAAAGCACAATACAGCAATGTGCTCAACTGATTATGAACAATGTTACCTACACTGAGGCTGAAGATGTAGTAAATCTACTGGCCAATAAATTTAGCTCCAACTATTCCTCTCTCTCCTCTGTCTTACCCTTAAGATACAACTGAAACTGGCTCACATCTAGCTGTCACACAATATTCCTGGATGCAACTTAAACAGCATGAAGGATGATTTACCCACACCCCTAACACTCTTCAAACTCAGCCTCTATACAGGTTTGTACCAAGTGAATAATTAATGGCTACAGTTTTTCCCCTGCATAAGAGAAGACCTTCCACAGACCCAGGCAATTACAGAACCATAAGTTTGACCAGCCTCATATTCAAAGCCATTGAAGGACTTATCATGGAATCAATCAGGACATAGGGGACCTCCAAACACTGGACCGGTTTCAGTTTGGATTAATCAAGGGCAGGTCACATTAACTTGGTGGAATTTTTTGAAAAGGTAAATAAAAGCTAAATAAACTGGGAATAAACTCCTATGTTACCCGCTGGATTGCCAACTGGCTCGCAGATACCCGAATAGTGGAAATTACTTCCACAAAGAGACCAGTCACCACTGGAATCTCCCTGGGTTCTGTGCTGGGACATCTCCTGTTTGGCATCTACTTTTCTGAAGTAAAAGCCAATACCAAAGGGCTCTGGGTGACTGCAGATGACTACAAGCTAGGAGAAGTCACTGACTCCCCAAATTACTTGGCCATCCTACAAGGTTTGTCTCAAATACCTGGTGCCAGACATCATGGTCTGAAACTAAATGCCAGAAACGTGCATTATTGTACAATTTGAGAAGTCATCTACCAAGGGAAAGTACAGTTTTGTACCTACCATAAATGTAGATGTTCGAGTGCGCATACAGCTGCAGTCATCACACTTGGGTTATCCTGCCGTCAGGCGGGTCCTCTGTCGGCCGAATTCCAAAGTCTAGGTCCGGCGTCGGTTGTCATCGCTTCTTCCCTGACGTCAGTGTGGCAGGGGTATAAAAGAGGCAGCCGACGCCATGTTCTTCAGTTTTTCTTGCCCCAGATGTCAGGTGCCCCAGAAGGAAGGCAAAACATGCAAACATACATAAGTAGATAAATCAAAAAAGTAGTTGCAAGCAAATACACCATAAAGGAATACCCCAAATAGGTTGTATGTTAAAGGTGTTTGTCATAAGCCCTGTTCTAAGAGGGGATGGAGGGAGGGTAACTTGGACTGCAGCTGTACGCGCACTCGAACATCTACATTTATGGTAGGTACAAAACTGTACTATGTTCATCGTGCATACAGCTGCAGTCATCACACTTGGGTAGAATCCCAAAGCTAAGTAAGGGTGGCTGGTACTAAGTGGAATTAGGAGGGGCTAGAATGCCCTGTAGGACTGTTGTGGCAAAGCCTACTCTAGATTTTGAGTATAGTGGAAGGTGGTAGTGCTTGGAGAAAGTGTGCACTGAACTCCAAGTAGCTGCTTCCAAAATGTCCTTGGTAGGGACCCCCCCTGAGGAAAGCTGCTGAGGTAGCTGTAGCCCTGGTGGAGTGGGATCTGATGTAAACAGGCACTGATTTTCCTTGAAATGAATAACAAAAGCATATGCAGTGGGCTACCCATTTTGAAATAGTCTGTTTGGAAATAGCCTTTCCTTGAGCACCTGTAGCATAGGACACGAAGAGCTGCTCAGATTTTCTGAATGACTTTGTTCTGTCCAAGTAATAACGAAATTGCCTGTGAATGTCCAAGGAATGTAGTAGCCTCTCTCCTTTGTTTTGTGGATTTGGATAAAAGGTAGGCGAGTAAATAGACTGATTCAAAGCCACATTGGATACTACCTTTGGCATGAAGGTAGGGTTGGTTCGTAAGGAGACCCTGTCCTGATGGAAAATGATGAATGGTTGCACAGCCATGAGGGCCTGTAGCTCTGAAACCCTGGGTGCTGAGGTAATAGCCAGAAGGAAGGCTGTTTTCCATGACAAGTATTGTAGCTCTGCTGAAGAAGCCAGCTCAAAAGGAGGCAGTGGTCAGCTTCTCCAATACGAAGTTGAGGTCCCAAGCTGGAGTTGGTGGTTTCCGTGGGGGTTTTATATTTTTTGCCCCTCTGAGGAACTGCCTTAATAGAGGATGTGAGAATAAAGGAGGATCCATATTGTATTGTGCTGAAATGGCTGAAGCGTGGATCTTGATGGAAGAGAAGGAGAGGCCACTGTTTAACATCTCAGTTAGGTACTGTAAAATCTGAGGTATACTTATTACCCAAGGATTCTGACCCTTTGCTTGATTCCAGGAACAAAATTGTTTCCATTTGGCAGAGTAGGTTTTTCTAGTAGACGGTCTCCTGGCCTCCAAAATGACATCCTGTACCTCCTTGGAGAGGAGAGTTTGTTGGTAAATTAAGGTATTCTCCATGCAGCTAGATTTAGAGTTCTGAGCTGGCTGTGAAGGGTCTTGTAGTTGTACTGGGACAACAGAAGAGGAACTTGAGGAAGGATCCATGGTGGTGAGTGTGACAGGCTCTTTAGGAGAGGATACCAGTGCTGTCGTGGCCAGTCTGAAGCAATGAGAATCATTTGTGACCTCTCTGCTCTGGTTTTTAATAGGACTTTGGCCAGTAGAGGAAGAGGCGGGAAGGCATAGACTGTCAATGTTGTCCAATTGAAAGAGAGTGCGTCCACTTTCCAGGCCTGTGGATGATAGGTCCTTGATCAGAATTTTTTCAACTGGTAATTTCTGTGGGTTGCAAATAGATCTATGTCTGGCTGTCCCCATGCCCAAGTTATCTTTGAGAAGACTTGAGGATGCAACTTCCATTCATGTGGATCCGTCATATTTCTGCTTAAGTTGTCTGCCAGTGTATTTTCCTTCCATGGCAGGAATTGTGCCTGTAGTTGAATTTGTAATTCCAGTGCTGTGTTCCACAGGGTCATGGCTTGCCTGCACAGGGGGTATGAATGCATTCCCCCCGTTTGTTTATGTACCACATGACTGTGGTGTTGTCTGTCCTTATTAATAGCTGGCCTGGATGCAGTAGGTCTTTGAAGGTCATAAGAGCATATTGCATGGCTAGCATCTCCTTTTGGTTGATGTGAAGGTGCATCTCTTTTTGGGACCATTTTCCCTGAATACACTGACCTGCCATGTGTGCTCCCCAGATGATTTGAGTTGCTTGTGGTAAACAGAAAGGAAGACCTGTGTTTCTTTGGCATGCTTGAGCCCACCACAAAAATTCCTTTTGAAGGCATGGAATGAGTGGTATAATTGTTTCCCAGCTGTGGCTGTGCTGAGACCATAAGTTTTTTAGGTACCATTATAGTTTCCTCATATGCAGTTTTGCAAATGGTATTAGTAGAATGCAAGATGCCATGAATCCCAGAGCCTGCAGGATTTTCCTTGCAGTTAGCCTGGTTAAAGTTGCCATTTTGTTGTAGTATTGAGACAGTTGCCCTTGTTTGTCTGGCGTGAGGTAGGCCATCTGGGTTGTTGTATTTAAGCTGGCACCCAGGAAAATTATCTGTTGAGAAGGTATTAGTTTTGATTTCTTTTTGTTCACTGTGTATCCCAGGCAGTTTAACAGTTTTATCACAAACGCCAGATGTTGCAATAGAAGATCCTGTCTGCTTGGATCAGGCAGTCGTCCAGATATGGGTAGAGTTGGATTCCTTGTTGTCTGCAAAAGGCAATTACTGATGCCAGGCATTTTGTAAACACTCTGGGCGCAGTAGATAAGAAAAAGGGCAATGCAGAGAATTGGTAATGGGTTGAACCTGCAAGAAATTTGAGGTATCTTCTGCAATCTTGTCTGATAGGGACATGCAGGTACGCCTCCTTGAGGTCCAACGTTACTATCCAAGACTCCTTGCCCAGCATGGGAAGAAGCTGCTGTAATGTGAGTATTTTGAATTTTGGTACCTCTAGATATGTGTTTAGAATAGATAGGTCTAAGATGGGTCTCCAATCTTTGTCCTTCCTTGGTACCAGAAATAGTCTTGAATAAAAACCTTGACCTTCTTTTGTAGGTACCTCTTGAATTGCTTTCATATCCATGAGAGCAGAAATTTGCCTTTGTGCCTCTGCCCCATTGATTTTGTGGCAGGTTTGGCATGCCTCTCATTTTTGGAAGGGTGTGAAAGTGGAACCTGTAGCCTCTGTCTATAATATCCAGAATCCATTTGTCCTGTGTAACAATGTGCCAGTTTTTTGAAAATATGGCCAGTTTTCCGCCCAAAGGTGCTGCCATTATATCTTTGTTTGGCAGGCATAGGGGAAAGTCATTGCATCTGTTTTCTAAATGACTGTGGTCTATCTTCTCCACCTCTGGGGGCTGGGGGGGGCTGGTGTTTGCCACTGTCTAGCTCTGTAAGACCCTTGAGGTTGTCCTCTACCCCTTGGGCATCTGTATCTGCCCCTTTGGGGTCTATCCGTGGCTGGAAAGGACCAATTTTTTGAAGGCCAGTTTCTGCTGAAGCGTGGAGGCTGCACCTGCAAGAAATCTTTAAATGTTTGCATAGATTTTGCTTTTTCCTCCATTTTCTTTAGTACCTCCTCAGCTTTAACACCGAACAGTACATCTTTTTGTAGTGGTGCATCTAATAACTTTGCTTTGACATGATCTGGTAAGGTTTGCTCTTTGAGCCAAGCATGTCTACGTATGACAGACCCCATGACAGCAGCTCTGCACGAGGCCTCTAAAGCATCAAAACCACACTGCAAGGTACGTTTCCCCACTTGTTCTGCTCCATGCAACAAATCCTGCAACTCTTTCAAGTCTGGTGGTTCTGTTTGTGTCATTTTGCCTTTCAGCTGAGGTAGCAAGAACTGTTGGTATATTAACATATGAAATTGACAGTTTAATGCCCTCATGGTTAAAGTGGCTGATGTATACACCTTTTTCCCCTACCTTTCTAATGCTCTAGAATCTCTCTCTGAAGGCAAAGGGTTTTTAGCAGTAGAGGCCTTAATCCCCTTGGGACACTGTGAAATTGTTTCTGGGTCAGCAGTATGGCTTTTATAAAGGAACTGGTGAGAATCAGGAACCCTGTAATATCGGTCTGGTTTAACAGGGGCTGGAGGTAATGAGTCTGGATTAAGACTGGCTTCTGCATACACATCATCCAAAATATCTAAGACAGGAGGGACTAGCCAGGGGCCTATGCTGGGGAAGTAGTAGAGATTCCCTGAGCCTTTTCTTGGAATATGAGTAATCTTGGCCTTCCCAGTGGAAGTGCTCTCATAATGTATGCAGGGTTTCCCCGAAAGAGTAGTCCTCGGGGGGGGGGGTAGGGAATAGACTCCTCAGCATCAGAGTCTTCAAATGGGGAATAAGTGTAATCCTGGTCCTCAGAGTAGTCAGAAGTAATAGAAACCTGGTCTGAGGAAGGGTAGTCTTCCTCCAACCTGGGTCTTTTGTCTGAGGGGGGTTGAGAACCCCTGATGAGAGTAATCAAATCCTCAGCCGTTTTAAGCATCTGTGTTTTAGGCATGGGGCCTTGAGAGGGGGTCTGAGGACCTTGTTTTTTAACTTTCATTGCAGCTTTAGACTTAGTGAATGATTTAATAGGGGAGATGGTAGGCCTGAAAACGCCTTCAGAAATGGCAGGCCTCACTAAAATTTTGGTTTCCCCGCCAAGAGTATCTGCGGTGGGAATGGAGACCGAGGATCCTGCGGGCTCAGGTACTGAAGTCGCAGGTAAAATAGTTTCATCGGTAGTCAGGGGCTGCGTAGGCACCTCGCTGAGAACCAGAGAACCAGTAGTCAGCCTAAGCGTGGTCTCAGTACTCGGTGCAGGCCTCGGATGTCTATCCTTATCCTTGTGTCTTTTGCCTAAAACTGGCGTTGGTGCATCCGACGACATGATATAATTAAATTTTTTGCCAAAATAATGAAGGGCGAACTCCACCCGGCGCTTAATAGCGTGCTTATTAAACCTAGCACAAAAACGGCAGGCCGAGATGTTGTGGTCTGGCCCTAAGCAAGGTATACAGTAAGAGTGAAAATCCTTATGCGGTATTTGCTTCCCACAAGAAATGCAATTATTAACTTTGTCTGACATCGGTCTGAGGCAAGAAAAGTTTCCCCAGCGGGGTACTTGGCTTTAAAGAAGACTTTGGCTGAAATACTGTTCGTAAATCTCAGGAACTGGCCGACCGGCACTTGCAAACTGCTTCTACTTCGGGCACTGCGTGGCAAGAAAGACTGAAGAACATGGCATCGGCTGCCTCTTTTATACCCCTGCCGCACTGACGTCGGGGAAGAAGCGACGACAACCGACGCCGGACCTAGACTTTGGAATTCGGCCGACCGAGGACCCGCCTGATGGCAGGATAACCCAAGTGTGATGACTGCAGCTGTATGCATGATGAACATCTACCACATTGACAATACATCCCAAAGAGTTGCCCAAACTGTTTGGGATTTGGGTAAGCATGTGGACAATGGAGTAACCTTTGATCAACATGTGTCTATTTATTGTAAGAAAGTCCTTCTATACTGAACAGATTATAAACAAAGGAATTGTGTCTAAATTTAGGGATGTCACTGTCTCCCTTTACTCAGCCCTCATTAGGCTCACCATTGAATATAACGCTCTATTTGGCATGTATCTGTCCAGATACATGCAGCAACTGGAATGCCCACATAGATACCTTACTAAAAGCATACAAAAACTAAACATGCCCTACATGGACCGACTCAAAGCCCTATCACTATACTCAACAGTCTTTAGGATGCAAATAGGTGACCTGTGTCTGGCATACAAGGCATCCTCTGACCCCCTACTGATGGATTTACTGCACATCAGCAAGTCAAATGGCACAATAAATACTCTGTCTATGGATCTAAACCTCTTCTTCAACATGAACAGAACAGTTTGGAGGGACAGGTGTATTTCACATTGTTCCGCCGCTGCTGTGGAACAGACTCCCTATAAACATAACATTTCATTCCTGTCCATTTTCAAGCGCAACTTAGATCTATAGATGGAAAACAGAAAATTTATCACAGGACTGCCCCCTGTACTACTAATGGACAAAAGCAGGTCCTAAATGCTTTATCCTATGCATGGGTCTCCTCAAACTGTATATGGTATGATCCCGGTTACACTTATTAGGGGTAATATACGATTACTGACCATGGGATAAGGGCCAATCTATAATCAAATAGGATAAGTTATTTTTGAGCACAAAAAGGGAAACTGGCTAGGCTTAAAACAGCCCACAAGGACAGCTAGCCTAATATTTATCTATGAACCTATGACAACAGAGTCAGGGCCCAAACTTGGAAATGTAGGATTTCTTAGAGGATCAAGTGAGATTTTTCAAAGGTGTGTCGTGGCCACAGAGTCAAAATGCTATTTCTTTCTAACTTGTTGGAGCCATTATTTCTAAGTGAACATCTGGGTCAGCCACTTACATGAATGCATCTCAGTCATCCACTAAGCATACAAAGTGAAAGTTCAAGGATGATGTACTGGAATGTACTGATGTGTCTACAGAGGGGCTAAACAGAGACCAGTAGCAAAAAAGGCCTTGGGTACACCTGCCTGCTAGGTGAGCGCCCCATGCAATGTCTGAGGCGTCGGTGGTGATGGTCTGGCCAGATGGGCGGAGGATGAAGGGAAGACCCTTGTTCATGGCACAGATCTCTGTCTACCAGAGAAATTCGGCCCTTATACAAGGGATCAGAGGGAGAGTGGCCTCTAGGAACTGAATGCTGACACCAAAGGTTCTGTAAGTATCACTGAAGTTTTCTCATGTGAAGCCTGGTGAGAGGGATGAGAAGGACGCAAGATGCCATGTATCCCTAGGCTTGCAGGAACTTCCTCGCAGTGAGGTGACTTCTGGAAGCCAGCTGGGTGAAGTAGAAAGGCAGGAAGCTCTGCTTTTCTGAGGAGAGGAAGCCCATTTGGGTTGCTGTGTCTAGTACAGCTCCCAGGAAAACAATTTTTCTGGTGGGGTTTTGCTTTGATTTTTTCTCGTTGATGGTGAACCCCAGGGAAGCTAGGAGTGATTTGACAAAGAGAAGGTCCTGGAGCAACTTTTCTTTGCACTCTGCCTGAATGAGGCAGTCGTCCAGGTAAGGGTAAATATGTATATTTTTCTGTCTGCAGAATGCTATAGCTGGGACCAAGCATTTGGTGAATACTCTAGAGGCAGTAAATAAGCCAAAGGGCAGTGCAGAGAACTGAAAGTGTTGACAGCCTGCTCTGAAGCGCAGGAATTTTCTGCACTATTCTCTGATGGGGATGTGGAGGTAGGCATCTTTTAGGTCTAGTGTCACAAGCCAGGTATTTTGTGTGGGCATAGGCAGGAGCATCTGGGGACCACCAAGGAGCTATTTAGTTTGGACAGATCCAGGATGAGGCGCCAAGTGCCCTCTTTTCTGGGAACAAGTAAAAGTCTGGAGTAAAATCCTTCTCCTGTTTGATCTGGAGGGACAGGTTCTACTGCCCCCCTAGGATATTAGAGTTTGGACCTGTTTCAATGCCTCTACCAACTGGTTTGGGGGGAGGTCTGGGTATCCTCTTGGAATAGGGAGTTTGCTGAAGGAGAATCTGTATCCCTGAGAAATGATTTGTAAGACCCATTGGGCCTTGGTTAAAGAGACCCAATTGTCCTTGAAGAGGGTGAGCCTTCATCCTAGTTTTTGATGAGTGAAAGAAGGGCGGGGGGGGGGGAGGGAGAGTCATTGTGAGTGCCTGCCATAAAAGCTTGGCTTAGAACGCCCTGCCTTAGAGACGGAAGTGGTCCATTCTTTGCTTCTTTCCTGGCACTGGGATAGGGGCCTGGATAGACTGTCCCTGCGGGGCTTAATTTGGCCCTGTCTGCTAGGTGCAGGGAAGGCCCAGTGCTTAGAGGGAAAGTTCCTGCTGAATCTGGGAGGTTGAACTTGAAAGAAATCTTTTACTGTTTGCATAGATGTTGCTTGTCTTCCATCTTTTTAAGCATCTCTTCTGTTTTTTCCTCAAACAGTGATTCCTTATCTAGGGGTGCATCAATAAGTTTAGACTTGACATGATCAGGGAATGGTGGTTCCTTCAGCTATGCATGTCTCCTAATAACAGATCCTGTCACTGCTGCCCTCCTACAGGCTTCTAGGGCGTCATATCCACATTTAGCCTCTTGACAAGCAGAGTGTAGTAATTCTGCCAGCTCTTTTGAGTTGGCACAGTCAGGAGAGGTAGCAATCTTCTGTTTCAATTGTTCCAAAGTGTATTGTTGACATTTTAACATATGGAACTGACATTTGAGTGCTTTGATAGCCAAGGTTGCAGAGGTGTATACTTTCTTACCCCACCTCTCCAGAGCTCTGGAGTCTTTGTCAGAAGGAAGAGGATTCTTGGCAGAACTAGTCTTAGCTCCTTTGAGTTCCTGTGTAATGACCTCAGGGTCTGCAGCAGGATTCCTGTACAGGTATTTGAGAGAATCAGGTACTCTGTAGTACCTGTCAAATTTAGTTGGAGAAGGAGGCAGTGCATCAGGGGCTAAGCTGGATTCACGGGAAACATCATCCATCACTTCTAAAACAGGTGATATGGTCGGGGTCTGTGCTGGGGCAGGCCCAGAAACTCTAAGTTGTTTCTTTGACTGTGAGAAGTCTTGACATTCCCACTGAAAATTTGTGAGAATCCGGTACTCTGTAGTACCTGTCAGGTTTAGTTAGAGAAGGAGGCAGTGCATCAGGTGCTAAGCTGGATTCATGGAAAACATCATCCACCACTTCTAAAACAGGTGGGATGGCCGGGGTCTGTGCTGGGGCAGGTCCAGAAACTCTCCAAGTTGTTTCTTTGACTGTGGGAAGTCTTGACATTCCCACTGAAAATGTTCTCTTTGGGAGTGAAGGGTTTCCCCAAAGGAGAGGTCCTCTGGAGGGGAGGCAGAAGGGATGGATTCCCTCTGCATCTGAATCCTCAAACAGTTAAGGGATGTTTGTTCCTCTTCAAAAGCAGAATAATCAGATTTCTAAGACTCTTGGTCTGTCATAATTTCTGGAGAAGGATGCCTTTTCCTTTTTGGAGTGAGGGCATGAGTACCTCGGATAAGGGAGAGAAGATCCTCTGCCATTTTAAGCATTTGTGCTTGGGGTGGGGGAGCAATAGCAAGATGGTAGCCAGAAGCAGACATCCTAGGAGTAGCTTGGCTTCTAGGCCTCAGAGAATCCGCTGGTCTCTGAGAAGCAGTAGTCAGATGCAAAGATGTCGGTTTTTATCTAGAATCGGTAATGCGAAACGCTTCCTTGGAAGCTGGTGCCTGCATCTCTGCTTCAGTTCCAACCGAGGCAGAGATAGCCAAAGCATTGTCGGAAGGCTTAGCCTTGTGTGGCCTGTCTCTATCTTTATCTCTACATTTTTTCAGAATGTCGGCAGACTGTTGGCTGACGGACGCCAAACACAAAGAACATCTGTGAATACTCTACAGTCTCTAATGGGCCTCAACTGGAGCTAAACATTTGGTAAACATCCCTGGAGCAGCAGATAAGCCAAAGGGTAATACAGAGAACTGATAATGTAACAGAGGCAGAAAACCTTATGAACTTTTTGGTAATATGACAACATTAGAATTGAAAGATGCGTAAAAATGGAGGAATTAGTAGTATCACATGCTGCAGAGCCAACATTTTGAATTTTGAGACCTTTATTGGGTACCAGAAACCTATTGGAATAAAATCCTTGGTCCAAGTAAAGTGAAGGCATCAGCTCCATAACCCCCCTGGGGTAATAAACTGCTTGATGACTGGAGGAAACTAATTCTGACTGGGGGAGGGAGATTCTTATAAACATTGGGAGGGCTTTCCTAATGAAATCTGTAGCCGCCCTGTACAGCTTTTAGATTCCATTTGTCAGTGTCAACTGGGGTGGGGGCAGGGGATTCTGTAATATAGTCATTCACTACTGGTGTGATGTCCCCTTTTCCTGGGAGACTCCTTTTGTTTTTTTTTGAGCCTTCCTGCCACCTTCTTATAAATCGGCTTGCCAGAAAAAGAAAAGTTGTGTAAAATCTTACCATAACCAAAGATGTCCTTGTCTTCCATGTTGCAGTATTCATAACATAAGGGAGATCCCCGTCTAGGTGACCCAAATGTCCGGCCACTATAACAAGGACTTAAGCTACTGCAAGGTATGTGAGACACTGCACACAGAACATCATACGTTGGCCATATAAGTGACATCCGCATGTACTATCTTCAGAAATGAATGCCCGAGTCAGAACCCCAGTCCAAAGATATAAAGCAATAAGGTAATATCCAAAAAAGAGCATGAACCAAGGGGGAAGGAGGGTGGGATAAAATACTGCAAGATGGAAGAGGAGGACATCTATGGTTATAAGATTTTACACAACCATTCTATGTCCTAGTCCCACACTGCAGTATTCATAACATGAGGGAGAATACCAAAGCTCATGACTGAGAAGGGGGGGAGGGGGCACAAGACATCTTCATAAAGCAATGCAGAATTGCTCTAACAAATCCTGCTCTGGATCTGGAGATAGAATCCAGCTTGTAGTGTTTTGCAAATGTATGGACAGAGGACCAAGTTGCTACTTCCAAGATAGAAGCTGTGCCCAGGCCTTTAAAGAAGGCTCCAGAGGAAGCCATTGCTCTAGTGGAGTGGGCCTTAACAGAGGAAGAAAGTTTCCCCTGACGGACATAGAAAAACGAAACTGCCCTAGAGATCCAAGATGAAACAGACTGTTTAGAGACAGTTTTTTCCAGAGCCTTGGGGTGAAGGGGAAACAAGTGCTCAGACTTTCAAAATGGAATTGGTCTTATCCAAACAGAATCTGAGTTGTCTGTGTACATCCAAGATGTGCAGCACCCTTTCACTGGAGTTTTGAGGAGAAGGGAAAAAGGTGGGTAAGTGAATAGACCAACTGAGGGATAAGTAATTAACCACTTTAAAGGCATGAAGGAAGGGTTGGTACGCAGGGACACCTTATCCCTGTGAAAAATCAGAGAGGGCTGTGAAGCCATTAAAGCTTGGCGTTCTTAAACTCACCTAGCAAAAGTAATGGCTACCAGTATAACAGTTTTCCAAGTGTTGAATGTTAGGGAAGCTGAGGCAGCAGGCTGAAAGGGAATCTAGGTCAGTTTTTCCAAAACAAAATTTGGGTCCCAGGGAGGAACAGGTATCCTGGGAGGTCTTATGTGAAGAATGCCTTTTAAGAAAAGTTTAATCTCAAGTGTGAAGACAGATGAAGGCTACCAGCCTAGCCAGATAGAATTTTGGAGATAATTCTGTCATCTGTAAATATTAATTAGAAGTTATGTACCTACCATAACGTTCCATGTTAGTTGTCTTCTCTCGCCTTCTTTCTTGCTGGATGGGTTCGGAGCCGATCCTCGGCTCCGACTCGGCACTTGCTTTAGCTTAGGAACCCCTTTTACCAGCTCGAGGCAACCCTATATCCCATGATGCAAGGCGGAACTACCTCAGATCTTGTTTGGTAGCTAACCTACCCTGCTAAAGACTATCCTAACATAATTAGGAACACAAGTTCCTAATAGAAGTCCTCATATGAAGGCTCCGGAGGAAACAACCTAATAGGAACTGTTCAAGATCTGTCCAGGCCAGGGGAAAGGAGGGAGGGACGCAAGAAAGAAGGCGAGAGAAGACAACTAACATGGAACGTTATGGTAGGTACATAACTTCTAAATGTTAAGTTGTCAATCTCGCCTTCATTCTTGCTGGATGGGACCGCGTCCCTAGCACCTGTATCCCGGGTGGCTCAATGGAACAGACTCTTGAAAACTGTGGAACCAAAACTGGCCCTATCTCTGGAGGCCAAGTCCAACTTGTAATGAGAGACAAAGGTATGGGGAGTAGCCTAAGTAGCTGCTGCACAAATGGTATCAATGGGTAGTCTATCCTGAAAAGCTGCAGAAGTGGATAGACTCCTGGTTGAGTGTGCTTTTGGCTTAGAAGATAGCTGTTTGCCTCTGAGAGAGTACACATAGGAAATAGTGGAAGTCAACCATCTGGATAAGGTCACTTTAGATACTGGAAGACCTATCCTGTTTTCTGCATAGGAGACAAATAATTGGTCCGATTTTCTGAATTGTTTAGTTCTATGCAAATAGTACCTGAGCTGACGATGGACATCCAAAAAATGCAGTTTCTGTTCAGCTCTGTCGAAATAGTTTGGGAAAAAGACTGGTAGGTCTATAGATTGGTTAATGTTGTTTTGAGATACGACTTTGGGGAGAAAGGAAGGGTTAGTTCTTAATGATACCCTGTCCTTATGAAAAACCAAATAAGGAGAACGAATGCAGAGAGCTTGAATCTCGGAAACCCTTCTTGCAGAAGTGACAGCCAGTAAAAATATAGTTTTCCAGGTCAATAACTTCAAAGAACATGAAGCAGACGGTTCGAAGGGAGGTAGTATCAAGGATGCTAACATTAAGTTTAGATCCCATTGCGGAGGAGGATGCTTTATAGGTGGTTTTAGGAGAAAAACTCCTCTCAGAAAGGCCTTGCATAACCTATGAGACAATGTTATTGTCATGCAAGCCAACATGATACTTGGAAATAGCAGCCAGTTGTACTTTGACTGTAGATGACGAGGATCCTGAATGAAAAACCTCCGCCAGGAAATCTAAAACCGAATGTACAGGAGCAGTAAAGGGGTCAATATTTTGGAATTTGCCCAAATAGAAAACGCCGCCACTTGCTAGCATAAACAGTCCTAGTGGACGACTTCAAGGAAGACACTAAAATGTCTCTGACTGAGTCCGAAATCATCGGTAGCCTGGCTAGGGTAGGAAGTGGAGCAACCAAGCAGTGAGGTTGAGAGAATGAATGGCCCGGTGCTGCTGACCCGACTGGTGGATCAAGAGATCCGGAACTGGGTCCAGATGCCAGGGCTGCACCAGAAGGTGACGATGCAGAGACTGAAACCAAATTTGTCGAGGCCAATAAGGGGCAATGAGGATCAACTTGGCTCTCAAAACGGTGGCTTTCTGAATGACTTGTGGAATCAAGGGAAAAGGAGGAAAAGCGTACAGAAGTCCCCGGGGCCAATCCTGGGTTAGAGAGTCTCTCAGGGGTTAGCCTGGAAGGGGAAAGAGAGTGAAGAAATCGGGGCACTTGTTGTTTTGAGGAGTAGCAAAAAGATCGCAACAAGGAGTGCCCCACTTCAGAAAAATCTGATCCACTACAGATTGATTGAGAGACCACTCGTGAGGCATCAGAATGGATCTGCTCAGCCTGTCCGCTAACAGGTTGGACCTGCCGGGGATGTGCGTTGCTATCAGAAACCGCTGAGAAGAGATCGCCCATTACCAAAGTCTGAGAGCTTCTTGACATAACGGATAGGACCTGGTCCCGCCCTGTTTGTTGATGTACCAGACTACGGACATGTTGTCCGTTTGTACTGCAATAGTCCCCGTGGGAAGAAAGTCGTTGAGGGCTTGCAACGTTAAAAGCACTGCTCTCATCTCCAGGACATTTATGTGCAGATGGTATTCTATGGGTTGCCATGTCCCGTGGACCATCCTGCCCTGATAATGCCCCCCCCACCCGATCAGAGAGGCATCCGTAGTGACTGTGGCAACTGGAGGAGGGGGAATAAAGGGTCGGCCCTGATGAAGAAGAGAGGAAGATATCCACCAGTTCAGATGAGCTCGGCACGACTGTGTTACCAAGATTTCGTGCCTCATCGGGAGACTGTGGTACGACCACTGCGTGAATATCATCCACTGCAGAAGACATGTGGAAGCGGGCCAGTGGTAGAAGAACAATGGCCGCAGCCATAAGACCTAGAACCTTCAGTATAAATCTGGCTTTGATCTTGTTGCTTTGCAATAGAAGCCGAACAAATTTTTGGATGTCCAGAATTCTTTGATCTGTTAGTCTGGCTAACATTTTGACGGTGTTTAATTCTGCGCCTATAAAGGTGATAGATTGGCAAGGCAGCAGAGAAGATTTTTCAAATTTACTGAAATTCCCAAACTCCTGCAAAGCTGTAGAGTGTAGTCTCTGGACTGAAGAAGCTGACACTTGGTGGTGGCGGAGAGGAGCCAGTCGTCCAAATAGGGAAACACCTGGAATCCTTGACGTCTCAGATGAGCTGTGACCACTGCCATGCATTTGGTAAACACTCTGGAGGCTGAAGTGAGGCCAAAGGGCAGTGCTCTGAATTGGTAATGACTGGTCCCTAGCCGAAGCGGAGAAACCTTCTGGAGCGTCTGTGAATCTTTATGTGATAGTACGCATCCTGAAGGTCTATAGAGCACATCCAGTTGTCCTTGCCCAGAAAGGGCAGAATGGACTGAAGCGTGACCATCCGGAATCTTGCCTTCTTGACAAATCTGTTTAGATTGCTCAGGTCTAATATTGGTCTCCAATCTCCCGTCCTTTTGGGGACCAAAAAGAATCTCGAGCCGGATCCTACCTGGTCTGCCGGCACAGTCTGGACGGCTCTTTTTTCTAGGAGCTTTGAAACCTCCTGTTCTGCCAAATCCCTTTGACCGGGTGAGATGTCTGGAAGGGATTGTTGAGGTACTGGATACCTTTCGAAGGGGATTTTGTAACCCTCGGATATGATCGACTGTACCCACATCTCTTGAGATAGGGATTGCCAGGCTACTGGGTACAGCGAAATCCTTCCCGACTGCCTCCAAGGGTGGACAGTCGGGCAACACCTCAGGGTGCTGAAAGGGCTTCTCAGGAAGAGACTCCCTGTTGCCCTGGTTCTGAGGACCCCTGCCTCTAGGGGCGTCTATTATTGTTACCCCTCTGCCTCTCAGGGTAAACTGACCACGTGTGTCGGTGTAGCTCCTTGGGCTTTGGAACCACATCTCCCCCTTCTGACCGTTGGGGTATGGTCTAGAAGGAGTGGAAAACTGGACTCCAACGGCAGAAAGAGTTTTACCGTCCTGCTCACACCTGGTCAAGGTATCCTTCACCTGAGGTCCGAACAAAGCCGAACCATCAAAGGGGTATTAGTGAAGGACACCTTAAAGGGGTCCAAAATTACAAAGCCGCATCCAGCCTTGGCGCCTAAGAGCAACTCCTGTGCCTGCGGCCCTGCTCGCTCCATCGGCCGCATAGGATATGAGCCGCATGGAGGAGTTAGATATGGAATTCAGGATTGCTAGCTGCGAGGCAATCTTTTCCTGAGCCCCAGCAGCAGAAGGATCCTGGACTACTTCACCCAGTTCCTTGAGAACATCTCGTTGAAGCCTGGTGAAGTGACAAAGATAATTCAGCGAACGCATAGCAAAGGTCGCTGAAGAAAACATCTGCTTTCCATACCTGTCCATGGTCCTAGAATCCTTGTTAGGAGGATGGACAGGTACTGAAGGATCCGCCAGTTCCTTCTTAGTGGCCGCCGCCACCACCATAGCATCCAGAGACACCCTTGGAAAGGAACTGTTTGTCCGAAGGGGCCGTGATGAATTTGGATGGTCTCCTGGGGACAGGTTCCACAGAATCTGGAGCCGCCCACGCCTTCCGAGCCACTACCTGCATCAGTGGGTCGAAAGGCGGAGACACCCAGGAGGTGGAGGGTCGGGATCCAAAAGGCTCCAGGTATACCGACTCATCCTCGGAGGGGTCAATACAGGGCCAATTCCCCCTCTGTTTGAGGAGCTCAAGGATGTCTGAAAAGGAGACATCCTCAGAGGGGGACCATGGGGAACCCTCCGACTCATCTAAGTCGGTATCAGATGTAGTAGACTCAGGGGAGTCTGTGTGTTTCCTCTTACACGTCCTCTTCCGAGGGGGTTCCCCTGCAGGATCAGGAGAAACCTCGGAAGAGGAGGAAATTCCCAATGGGGAAACCTGGGGCGATGGATCCCTGGGCCTGAGAGCAAGAGGCTGGCAAGAGGCATCTGCAGGCACTGATGAGGGAGGAGCTAGAGGGATGGACCGTTGACCAGGCTCAGAGGCCAGGACACTCCTCATCACCTCAAAGGCTCCCCTCCCCGGGAGACCGGAATATCCCCGCTCCGAGGAAACAGGAATGCCCGGCTCCAGTGAGAGGAAGGCTCGAGGCCGATGTCGGCGCCGAGCTTACCGAAGCCCCGAGAGGGAGAGCGGGGTCGGACAAGGGTCCGATGCCACTAGCCCCCTCGGAGCCGACAGTGGAAACCTGACGACCGGATCCCTCCAAGGAAGGTCTCAAGGAGGAGATCGGAGCCGAGGATGACGGAGCCGAAGGATGTATCGGCTCCGGCACCGAAACAGTCGCTGTCCCGAGAAGCTCTGGCTCCGAACTGCGATGTGGAGTCGGAGGAGGAAGTTCAAGGGGTGAGGCTATAGCCGACGTCTGATGAGACGGGCTATGGAGCATTTGGGCCAGTGCCTGAGACTTCAACAGCCTGCTTACCACCCTCTCCAAGTCGTGGTCAGACAGCCTGGAAGATCTCGAAGATCGGCTCCGGTGGCTCCACTCCGACAAAAGAGGAGACCCCGGAGCCGAGTGGATACTCAGTAACGAAAGGGACCGAGATCTCTTCCGGGACGGAGCCATCGGAGCCGAAGTCCCCTGAACTCCAGATGGAGCCGAAGGTTTCTCGGCTCCGATGCTGGATAAAGTGTCGGCTCCAGCCGGAGCTGACAAGGCTACAGTAGATAAGGTATCGGAGCCAGCCGGCACCGAACCCACTACCTTCGAGGCAGATACATCGGTTCCAGCCGGAGCCGATCTCGGCTCTGACGGAGCCAGAGCCACCGGAGGAGGCTTAGATACTGAAGCCTGAGCCTTCGGTGGCTTAGGTTTCCCAGACCCTGCCTTCGAGGGAGAACCTTCTGGCTTAAGTAAGCCACGGAGGATAAGTTTGTTCCTCCTTTCCTGCAGGACTCTCTGGCTAAAGGAGTGACACAAAGCACAGGAGTCCTGCAGGTGCAAAGGCCCCAGGCAATAAACACAAGAAGTGTGACCGCCTGTCAGAGACATTTTCTGACAGCACGAGTCACACTTCTTGAAGCCTGAGACCTTGCCTTCCCTAGACATATCCTAGGTGGAAGAAACACAGACAAACCCCAACAAACACACAAATTAATCCCCTACACACAACACACAGGAAGGGATTAACAACTGGGGTTTAAGGCCTAACTAAAAACTTTTACACTAAGGTTTAAAAAGAAGTTATAAAGTTTGAAAAATAAGGGAATAGGGTGGGCTGTAATCACTACAGGCTGCACTATGACTAAAAAAGGGAAAATAAAAATACTAACTAAGCTTCTCTTTCTTTTACAAGAAATTCACTTACCTCTGCTGGTAAAGGAGACCTCTTTCGCTAAGCGGCAAACGAGATCTGAGGTAGTTCCGCCTTGCATCATGGGATATAGGGTTGCCTCAAGCTGGTAAAAGGAGTTCCTAAGCTAAAGCAAGTGCCGAGTCTGAGCCGAGGATCGGCTCCGAACCCATCCAGCAAAAATGAAGGCGAGATTGACAACTTAACATTGTAAACCACAGGTTTGTTGTCTTAAATGGTAAAAATAGTGTTACATGTGTAACTGGAAAAAATGTTCCAACAGTGCACTCTACTGACCAAGTAAAGCAAGTTGTGACCCTCTGATGTTAAAACTCAGAGCCAATAAGTCTAGAGTGAGGCATCCTGCCTATTGTTTTAAGGCCAGAGTTAATGGCCAGAATTTGCATGCATAAATGTCCTTTATACTGCTCTCGTTTCTGCCCAGAGGTGAAGAATGCAAATGTAGTTTCAGTTAGCCTGGGAACCCAAGGAAGTGTGAAGAATGATGTAATGTGAACCAGGAATGTGATTTTAAAAACAGAATCAGAGATCATTAAGCACTTTTGTCTTGGCCATCCAACTCACCAGCACTGTCTTGCTCTATTATATGTACGTTTATTGCAGACTTGTGTTTTCTCTTAGAAATAGCTAGAAACTAAAAATTAGACTTTTTCTGTGATGTCAGAACTGTACTACTGAATTACTTTAAGCATTTCTCTGTGATCTCTGAACTCTTGACTAGCACTGTGTAGTAACAAGTATTGTCTTGTGTTTTGACTATTTGTTATTAAATATTTTTAAACCCTTTCAACTGTGGCTGTTTTGTAGAGATAATTTAAGCTCTTTAGAGTACTTGCATGCCTTTAGATCCGCGGTGGTGGTGCTGCGGTAGCATTGTCGCCTCACAGTAAGACGCTGTCCGGTTCGACTCTCAGCTAGAGTGTCTTCTGCGTGGAGACATGCGTGAATGGGCGTACCTTCGTTGAAGGTTGTGCGTCAGGCCTGGCAAGCCGGTACATAAAAATCAACTGCCAATCATTAGCGGACCGGAGTTCCGCTGTGGCGACCCCTAACCGGGAAAAGCCGAAAGACACAAACAAAGAGTACTTGCATGCCTTTGGTAAAACTGTACAAAGCCACTCCAACAGCTTTAGCCCTGGGCTATACTACCAACTGGAAAATAATATTGCACAGTAATAATTGGACACCTTTTTAAGGGCCTCTGAGTAGCTGATAAATATTAGTGGGTGGTGGCAGCTGGTACTACCGTATAGTCTGGGATAAAGAGGCACAGATGGAGAATCTGTGCCAGCCTATCCCCAGGAATGTCTGTGTGGTTTCATAAACTCTTCTCAAAGTGTGTGTCAAAGCTACTTGGGCAGGGACACGAAGCACTGGTTGGACAAGGGGTGCTGGAGGTTTTAGCTTGCCCACTTGGCTGAGATCTGGACCCTATAGCTGTGCCAGTGGGGAGTCTTATTGGGGACCTGGAGACCAAGGGAGTGACCAGCCCCGGACTGACTGTGATCTCTGTGTGCTCTTAAGGGAAATTGGACTTCACTGTGTGTAGTTATCCTTTCCTCCTATATAAGACACCCCTCATTGGTGTTAGTGGTGAGGATGGAGTCTCCTTGATTGCTGGGCCAGGGCACAGGTGTCACATCAAGTATAGAAGCCAAGGGGAGGGGACAAAGGCAGACATGCAGAAATGGCTGATAAATGGCTTTAAATGAAGAATAAGCCAGTCCAGTCTTGCACGGTTCACACAAGTAAAAGGACTAGGAGAATATCCACTGAAAATGGATCTAGTCTCTTATCAAGACACCAGATGGAGAACCTCTTCCATTTGGGCAAGTAGGATCTCCTTGTATTCAGTTTCCAAGCCTCCTGCAGGACTAGAAGCACATCCCCTGAGAAGAGGTGCCTGAAAAGAATCAGAAGCCTATCACCCACACACTCAGGTCCAGTGTTGCTAAATGTGGATGAATAAGAGATTCCTTTTCTTGTCTGAGTAGATTCACCCTGTAAGGTAACTTGTGATGACTGCTCTTGGCTAACTGCAGGAGAGGGAACCAATACTGTCTTGGCCAAAAGTGGGTCACCAATTAGATTTTTGGTTTGTCCTGTATCTTCAGTAGGACTTTCAAAATTAGGGGGTAGGAGGGAATGCGTAGAGAAACAACCCCTTTCCATGGAAATGACAGGATGTCCACCTTCCAAATCAGAGGGTTTGGGACTCTGGTACAGAACTTTGGGAGGCAAAGACATCTATTTGAGGTGTAGCTCAATGGTGAAGAATGCCCAGAAACACATCCCTGTGGATCATCCATTCATCAGATTGTGTCATGGATCTGCTGAGTGCAACTGCCTGAACATTTTGAGCTGAGAAAATAGAAACAGCGGTCAAAGTTACCTTTGCTTGAAGAGCAATCTCCCAAGCAAGATTGGATTGCTAATCTGTAGAGTAGATAAGACATTGACTGACACACACACACACACACACACACACACACACACACACACACACACACGCACACGAGAACTGTGGTATCTGTGAACAGCTTCAAATGGCCTGGTAGAAGATATTACCTGAAGGCTTGAAGGGCCAGGATCAGAGCCCTTTATCTCTTTGATGTTGATGTATTGCTTCCTTATGGAAGGAGACAACAGGCCTTGGACCTTTAGAATCCCCAGAGTTGCTCCCCGCCCCAGATCTGAAGCATCTGTCAACATTTCGTGAAGTGGAGGAAGTGGCTGAATGGGAGCCTTGGATTCTGAGAAATTTGTTGACTCCACCAAAGCTATTCCTTCTTAAATCAGGGAAGAAGTGGAAGGACAAACTCTGGTGGATGAGCAAGCTGGGACCAAAGTGTTTTCAGATACCAGTGGAACTTTCGCATGTGGAGTCTGGCTAGGGGCAGCACTGGTATAACCAAAGCCATGAAACCTAGCATCCTGAAGAATTCCCTAGCAGTCAGAGATGACAAATTCCCTAGCAGTCAGAGATGACATAGAAAGCAACTACAGAAGTAAGTCTGCAGTGACTGCACCTTTTTCAAAGGCAGGAAAGCCATCATAAGGTCTGCTCTCATCCTGCAACCTAGGAAAACCTGGTCCTGAGAAGGAGGAAGGGAAGACTTGCTGTAGTTAATGGTGAACCCCAGACTGTGGAGCAAAGAGATGGCCGTTTGAAGGTTCTGTTGCAAAGTGTCTGGATATTCTGCTTGAATCAGCAGGTTGCCTGTTTAAGTGTACATGAGAATTCCCTGGAATCTACAAAAGCCAGTGACAGGAGCCAAACACTTTGTGAATACCCCTGGAGCCATACAGAGTCCAAAAGGCAAAGCAAAGAACTGAAAATGAGAGGATGTAACAGAAAAATGCAAGAATTTCCTGAATAGAGGGTGGATGGGTATGTAAGGTATGCATTCTTTATGTCTAAGGAAACCAGGTAAGCCTGAGGTAGTAAGAGTGGAAACGGAGTTTGCAGGGTGAGCATCCTGAAGGTCGGGACTTGAAGTAACAGACTTGGGAAAAGTCTAAAATTGGTGTCCAAGGACCATCTTTACTGGGAACTAAGAACATCCTGGAGTAGAACCCTTTTCCTCTTTCCAAGGAGAAATCTCCTGTATGGTTCCCTGGTTTGCAAGTCTTGAATGACACAAGGGAAAAGGTGGATCTGGTCCTTTGGGGAGTTGTGGACAGTGGTTTTCCAAGTCATGTAGTAACCTCCCTGGTCAACAGGAGCCATTTGTCTGTGGTAATGCTTGCCCATTTTGAAAGGAAATGAGAAAGGCGCTGGGAAAGAGGGATTTCTGAGAAAGTTGCCAGGTAGTCACAGACTACCTGGCTTGTCTGGAAAGGGGTCTTTTGAGCAGAGGATGGAGTCTGCCTGTGTGTGCGCCCTTCTTGTTTTTTTGGGAAAGTGAGTGGGCCTTTTTCCTTACAAAATAAGGCCTAGAAGGGTAGTTCCTATGGTATTTGGGAACTGGAGTAACAAAAAATATGTTAAGTTCCTGATTGAAATGATTTGAACAGGACTGCAGCATTAGAACCAAACAGGGTGGTGTTGCCCAATGGTGCATCCATAAGTTTTGCCTTGAAATCCTCCACCAAAGGCTGCAATCTCAGCCAGGAACATCTCCTGAGGATAGAAACAGATGCTGATATTGCAGATATCTCAGCTGCGTCACAACTGCATTTTATGGAATACCTGGTAACCTGGGAGGAAACTGCCAAGAGGGAAGAAAGCCGGGATTTTGCTGCAGTCTGGGAGATCTGCCAGCAATTTAGAGGCCTGTGAAAGTATGGCCAGAACATACTTAAACATGTGTGTCTGATAATTAATGGCCCTAAAAGCCAGAGTAGATGAGGTACAGACCTTTTTTCAATTCTCTCCCTCATTTTACTGCCCTTATCTGAGGGCAGGAAATATGTGGAGGGCAGTAAATTAGTGGTTTTAGCAAAAGAGAGAGAGCACAGCTGGGTCTGCAAGACAACATTTTGTACAAGTAACTACTGGCTTCAGGGACTTTATAGAACCTGCCTCGCCTTTTAGGAGCAGGAGTTTGAGAGTCAGGGTTTTTTGATGCTGCAAGACAGGCATCTTGAAAATCTGGTAAAACAGGTGGAAGGGCTGAAGGAGCAGGAAAATATTTTTGTAAGAGGTCTTATAGCACCTCTTTTGTACTTTCAAAACATGGGAGCTTTCCCACATTCTGGAGATAGTTTCTCCAAACGTAATATCCTCTTCAGGAGAACCTCCACAGTTGTAAACAATTTCAGGGGAAGCATAACCCAGGGAAAAGTATTGAGTGGAGCAGGCCAGGGACTCATCTGAAGATTATTCATCTTCTTCAGAGGCCTCTTGTTCAGCGGATGTAATCCTAGGTGGAGGGGAAATAGGAGATACTGGAGTAGGTGGTTGCAAAGTGGAAGGCCCAAGTACCAGAAAGGCATTCAAAATCCCTTGTGAAAAGGCTTGCCAGTATTTGTATTTCCTCAAGAGGAAGGGTCTACCCTAGGCTGAGATGGAAGGGCTGACAAAGGCCTAGGTTCCAGACCCAATGTTGGCAAAACCTCAATGGAAAGTGTAGGAGAAGTACTACAAGGAACATTTGAAGGAGTGAGACATGGTTCCCCTTTACCATCCATACAAGACATCTGTGATAACTCTGCGGACATGCTGAAGGAACCCCCTCCCCGGTAGCTTCTAAATCAGTACCCACCAAAGGAGGGGAACCTGACACCGTACATACCTCCGGGCCTTCACCAGCCTTGAGAGGGGTGTTCAGGATCAGAGGTGCAGCCTAAAATTCAGGTCTTGCCTTTTTCTTCAGGGGCTCACCCGACTGACCTGGAGTACCTTCCAAACCTAGCACTAGTCACTTTAGTCTCTGGTTTTCAAGATATAGATATATATTAAGGGCAGACAGACAACTGTGGAGTGTTTTATGGACGAACGCCTGACAGATGGCACAGACCTTGTAGTCGTGAATGGAACCCAGACAGAAGAGACACTGGTCGTGGTTGTCTGTGTGGAATCTGTCTTCCATAGTGGTACTAGCTCTTCTTGGATGACATTAGCTCTTCTTGGATGACATTACCCTCCAATAAGCATGCAGTAGCAAAAGCGCAATTAAAGGCTTTCCCCAACAGGGCACTTATCTGAATTGCAGAAAACTTTTGGAGATCAGACGAATGGTGGAAGCTGTTGTTCAGACTGGCGGAACTAATGTTCTGAGGATGGTATGTGCAGATGTCACTTTTATGGCCGACATTGGCTGTTCTATGTGGAACGTCACACATACCTTGCAGTAACTTAAGTCTTTGGTATACTGTCCAGACGTTTGGGTCACCTAGGCGGGGACCTCTACTGCAACATGGGAATAGGACATCTGCTGAGATTATTTTTATCCTTTTTAGAAAAAGAAGCAGAGGGTTTAGTGCCCTGGGAAATGGAGGACTGAAATATTTTTGTATTCCTCTAAATAAGCTTCCCTCTTTCACCAAATTATTTGCACACCTGGGTAACAGAGGTCCAAAAGAGAATTTCCTTATCTATAGGAGAGTCTAAGATTTCAGATTTAACATATTTAGAAAATTTCTTCATATACACCCAAGAAAAAAAACTGGGCGGCACAGTGGTGCAGCGGTTAATGTTGTCGCCTCACAGCAAGAGGTCCTCTGGTTCGATTCTCGGCTGGGATACCTTCTGTGTGGAGTTTGCATGTTCTCCCTGTGTTCGCGTGGGTTTTCTCCGGGTACTCCGGTTTCCTCCCACATTCCAAAGACATGCATCTGGAGCATTTCTCCCCGGGCCTCTGCTGAAAACAGGCTCTGTGGAACCTAGTTGGACTTTCCCAGTCAACAAATGTTAAATAAAATAAGGAAAATGCCACAGAACAGCAATATTAGTAGCTGCCATGGAAACAGAGTTAGCACAACCATAAATACATTTAAAAGCATGTTTAGTCAACTACAAAACAATGGAAATTCAAATAAACTGTGCTGTCAAGCAGATGGCAAGAAACAGAAAAAATCCCTGACATTGGCAAAACAATTTAACATTTACTTCAACATATTAGTCTGACAATTTAGACCTATGAAGGTCAATGTTGTAGAAGAATAAAGTATCTTACCAAATCTGTCAAAGGCTTTCCCATTTTTGTAAGAAGGGGAAGGATTAGCATTTATCAGATGTTTGTTAGCAACTAGTCTAGAAGTAGTCATAGTTGAAGAATCAGATCTGGGAAGAAAGAATAAATACTTATATGGCAGAGGGACCTCACAAAGTCTAAGCTTTTTTAGGAATGGGATGTTTGTGTTTCAGCACAAGCTACTGGAAATACATCCTCTAGGACTGGGAAAAGGACAGGAACAAATATCATTACTGGTCCAACCATATGAACAATGTCATACTTCCTCAGAGGAAGGAATATCAACTTGTTCCCATTTAAACAGTTTATTCATTCCAGACATAGTTCAAAAAAAGAAAATTCATCTATAGGAAATTTTGAGGAATACCTTCTTCAGAATCAGAGACAGGGATGTCGTCAGAAGTAACGGATGCCATTTCCCCTTCCCTACATTAGAGGGGGGTCCATTTTACCACATTAACATTACTTTCTAAAGGTTTTAAAGCCTGCAATAACTCTTGAGCCAAAAAATAAATTGCTCTTAACAAGAATAGAGTTGGAAGACAACAAATTAAGTTTAAGCATATTCTTTCTATTAACAGCCCTAAAAAGCAACCAACACAAGGATGCTAACCTCATTCTGTGGAACAGGTCTCTTCCCTCAGCTATACAGAGATGCCAGATGAAACTCTCGTTGAGGACGTGGCTAACTCCCAGTCCATTATGGCAAAAAGGGCTACACCAGAGGGATCCAGGGAAAAAAAGTAAAAATGACTGATCTGAAGAGCAACCAGTGATCACAACACAATCACCCATTAACGTCTGAGGCATAGTCTGAATCTGCAGTGTAAACAAGAGCTCCTGTTCAGATTTTATTTCTTAGTCACTGGAGGAGTAGAAAGCAAGGTACTGTTGATTTGCTCTGTCCTATAGCCGAAAGTCTAAATCATGGTAAACAGAGCTGGAAGGAGTTGGTAAAACATGCAAGTTGTCACAAAGTGTGCAAAAACACAAAAAACTTACACTTTTCTTTGACTACACAAGTCCCAATAAATCACTCAAACACCACCCTTTTCCCCAGAAATAGTGCCTAAATCATTAAGCCGTGTCCAGACAGCCAGGTACTTGCAGTTTCTGATACAGGACTAAATCAGTGCTATTGTCGGTGTTCTTAAAGGGACCCTTCACAATTATAGTTAAAACAGAAAAATAAGTGGAAGGAACTCCATGAAGGGAATTTACTAGCCCAGCAATGGAAGAAAGCTGATCATTGATCCCTTGAAGAACCAAGAGAAGTGTTCTCAAAGGCTGCAAAAAAGTACTTGGATATTCTGTTGCCCAGGCAGCCGTTTCCCACTTTCAGCTCATGCTAACAGTAACCTGGGAACATGTGCAGACAGAGGCAAAGGCTTTGGAAGACTGATCAGCTATACAACCTTGGTAAGATACAACCTAGATAGGTATAAGCTACTGCAGCAATGACTTGTGATAAGCATCAGAAGTTGGAGTAATTTCCCATTCTTCTCTTTCCCAAAATCACTTGTAATTTCGTTATCATTTTAGAAAGACAAGTCTTTGTTTTTTGCGGCCCTTTACCAATTCTTGATCTTCTCTTCTCAGACTTAATTTTTTACTTAAAGAAATTTCTGTAGCAGAAAATCTTGAGTGCTTAGCGTCATCTTACTTTAGCAAATGTATTAATTCTCTTAAAATGTTAAATTATTATTACCACTCCAAGCCTGAAGACGGAAAACACAGTATCAACTTTGAATGGTTACCTACAAACAAAATGACATTACCTGCTTGAAAAATTGATTAGATAATTGCAGACACTGGTAAGTAGAACATCAGATGTAAAGTTTTCCCCTTATCAATAAAATGCATGAAATAATGCCATACATACATTCTTAAATGAAGGTAAACTACGGCTGAAACACATTCTTCTGGTCTTCTTAAAATCTTGGGGACAATTTTGAGGATGAACTGCATTTACCACTATCACACATTAATACGGCAACTATGAGAAAAACCTCAAAATATTTCTTACCAATCTCCTCTGGGAGGTGGGTTAGAAGATTCTCTCCTAGTCCTAGATATGTGAGGTTGGTTAGATGACCAATGCCTCTGGGAAGGGTGGTCAGTTGATTGTTTGTCAGCACCAGTTTCTACAAAACAAACAAACTGCAAAAATTACAAGCAGAATGAGACAGTAAAATTGTAACATTTTTAGTACATCACCAGTACTATCTTCTTGTGCATGTCTGAAATGCACAGCTCTTAACTGGGAAAGTCACTCTAAACTGAAGACAGCCACTGTCTGTAACCAGTCTGAGGTGTAAGCAGTTGCAAATATCAAAAGTGTATCTGCACCTTATAACAGGTTATTTATCTCCATGACTAATGAACATCGCAGGTCTTCCTCATCAGTCTTGCACTCTGTACTGGGTATTCCTAGTATACAGGCAACACCCAACCAGAAGCGACAGCCACTGTCTGTAACCAGTCTTTGAGGTGTAAGCAGTTGCAAATATCAAAAGTGTATCTGCACCTTATAACAGGTTATTTATCTCCACGACTAATGAACATCGCAGGTCTTCCTCATCAGTCTTGCACTCTGTACTGGGTATTCCTAGTATACAGGCAACACCCAACCAGAAGCGACATCACTCAGGCAGTCAATGAAGTAGGTTTGTGCTGGCATCTTGGAGATGACATATTTCTAATGGACCAAACCTTATCACTGGCATCCTATGCCCTCTCGGTATGTGTACACTTCCACCCACATCTTATTAATGAGGGCTAGTATCACTGGCTTTAGATGACTAAGCTCAAGTCCCCAGTCCTGGCTGTATTCACTGCCATCAGCAAATCAATAACCCCAAAAAGAGCGAGAACGTCAGCCACTCTGAAATTTAGCCATTTGGGTCACAGGGCTTTATCCCTTTATGTCAAAAAACCTTTTCTTTCTCATTTTTTAAAACTCTCTCACTTTAAACCAATGCTATGATAAAGAATACCTGCAAACTACAAATACAAAAAAAAGCATTAAAGAATTCTCAACAGCATCATATGCTAACTCCATTTAACAAATGTGTGTATTCAAATCCAGCAAAATGCCGAGCAAAGGAGCTACAAAAGGTGAAGAACTACATTTAGAGTTCAATAACTATTTATGCTTTTGAACGGATGTGAGAACAAAGAAAGCCAAGCAGGTCTACTTTTCTGTCCCACGTGTGAACAATATAATTGACTATACTACAAGTAGTGGCAGTAGTAATAATTATAACTAATAATTAGTTTACTGTGCTATTCCCATTTACCTAGCCTCCTCTCTCCACATAGTCTTCCCTACTCTTACATTGCATCCCACTAGGACTGGACTCGTTTCAACCTAGCTGTCAAGTCACTGCATTCAGTCTTGTGTACTCTAGTTTCACAGTCTTTATTCCAAGTTTATCAGAATAATGACGTTTCTCTGGAGAACTTGCACAGAAAGTTAGTCTGTAATCTAAGATACCTCACTGGTGTGCGTGTTAAAACTCTTAAGCAATGATGAAAGGTCATACAGGTTAACTTATATTCGCAAAGAATGGGTTAAGAACAAAACAGAGAAACAAACTTCTCCACAAAAGCATATGTAACAGCTATTTTCATTTAATACACAGGACACATGAATTGATATTTCTGCAATGCTGTAAAATAATGAAGTCTGAAAGCATGTGAATAAAATAATATACCAAGGAAAAAATGTACATCACTAGGAAGAAATTAAACAAATGCAAGTAGTGATACCCATGACAAAGATGATACTTGCACTGGTAAAAGAACAGATTATGAATGGATTACTACAAGTTAACTACAGACATTTGAATTCTAAGAAAAAAATGCATATATGAAATGTCCTACTGGGGAAGTGACTCCACTAGAAATCTTACGTTTCCAAACAAGTAAAATCAATGAAAGCTGCAAACTCTATTAGATAAATGTTTTTGTATACCTAACTGCTGTAACCAACAAGATATTTTTACTATATTAACTGCTCTAATAGGGGGACCCTCCATGGTGATCTACAAATATAGTACAGTTGTGTACACTTACCATAAATGTAGATGTTTGAGTGTATTCACTGTTGCAGTCATTACACATTTGGGTATCTGCGGCAGGTTGCCTCAGTCGGCCTGAATACCAAAGTCTTGGGTCCTGCATCAGTTGCTTTCTCTTCTTCCATGACGTCAGGGGTATAAAACAGGCAGCCAACACCATTTTCTTTAGTTTTTTCTTGCCCCGGATGTATATATGTATACATACACATGCCATTGTAACAACATAAACTTTACCTTCATCTAAAAGCAAATACACCACAAAGGCTGTAGAAAACAGTGAAGGAAAGAGAAGCTCCAGAATAAAGGGGGATGGCGGCTGGGTAACCCGGACTGCAACAGTGAATACACTCGAACATCTACATTTATGGTAAGTGTACACAACTGTACTATGTTCTTCAAGTTTCACTGTTGCAGTCATTACATCTGGGTAGAGTCCCACAGCTATCGATGGGAGGATGGAACTAAATAGCATTAGGAGCGGCTATAAGGCCCTGCAGAACTGCAATGGCAAAGCCTGCCCTGTACTTAGCGAAGAGAGGCAAATGATAATGCTTTGTAAAAGTATGAAGAGCGCTCCAAGTAGCTGTTTTTAGAAGGTCTTTGGTTGGTACCCCTCTGAGGAAAGCTGCTGAGGTAGATGCAGCCCTGGTGGAATAGGACGTGATTCCCTTGGGCACCTGCTTGCCATGATGCAAATGGTAGAAACGAATGCAGTGGCTTATCCACTTTGAAAAAGTCTGCTTTGAAATAGCCTTTCTCTCTGATCCTGCAGCAAATGCCACCAGTAGCTGCTCAGACTCTCTTAGAGATTTGGTTCTGTTTAAGCAGAATCTTAGTTGTCTGTGTACGTCCAAGGAATGCAGAATCCGCTCCCCCTTATTCTGCAGATTTGGGTAAAAAGTTGACAAGTGAATGGTTTGGTTAAGAAGCCACACTGGAGACCACCTTAGGCATAAAGGAAGGATTGGTCCTGAGGGACACCCTGTCTAGGTAAAATATAATAAAAGGCTCCACAGCCATGAGGGCCTGTAGTTCTGAAACCCTTCTTGCTTAAGTGATTATCAGAAGGAAAGCTGTTTTCCAAGATAAAAACTTTATATCTGTAGTAGCTGCTGGTTCAAATGGAGGCATGGTGAGCTTTTCCAGCACAAAATTGAGGTCCCATGCAGGAGTTGGTGATCTTCTGGGAGGCCTTAAATTTTTGGCCCTCTAAGATGCTGTTTTAGCAGAGGATGAGAAAAGATGGGAGGCTCTGTAATGTAATGAGCAGAGATGGCAGAGGCATGGATTTTTATAGATGAAAAAGTTAGTCCCCTTGTCAAGCATCTCAGTCAAGTATTGTAAAATCTGAGGAATATTTGGCTTTGCTGTGCCAGTCCCTTGTGCTTGGTTCCAAGCACAGAATCTCTTCCATTTATCAGCATAGGATTTTCTAGTACTAGGCCTTCTGGCTTCCAAAATGACATCCATCACAGATTTACGGAGAAGTGTTGTTTGAATAATTACATGATCAGCCATGCTGCCAAGTTCAGAGTTTGGAGCGGATTGTGCAGAATTTGATTGTTCTGCTGAGACAGTATATGAGGTATTTGAGGCAAGTACCAAGGAGGGAGTTGAGACATATTCCTTAGAATTGGGTACCAGTGCTGGCGAGGCCGGACCGGGGCAATTAGGATAATTTTTGTTTTTTCCTGTCTGACTTTTAGTAGGACCTTGGGAAGACGACGCAGAGGAGGAAAGGCGTAGACTGATAGGTTTTTCCAACTGAAGGATAGGGCATCCACTTTCCATGCTTGTCTGTGATAAGTCCTTGTACAAAATTTGTCCAGTTGATAGTTCTGGGGAGAGGCAAACAGATCTATGTCCGGACTCCCCCATTTCTCTGTTATCATGTTGAACACTTGTGGATCCAGTTTCCACTCGTGAGGGTCCATAAGATCTCTGCTTAGGTCGTCTGCCAGGGTATTTTGTTTTCCTGGCAGGAATTGAGCTTGAAGATGTACTTGGTAACTCAAGGCTGTGTCCCACAATGCCATGGCTAGTCTGCAAAGGGGGTAGGAATGTGTGCCCCCCTGCATGTTTAAGTACCACATAACCGTGGTGTTGTCTGTCTATCAGTGGTTGTCCTGGATGAAGTAAAACCTTGAAGGCTGTCAGGGCATTCTGAACAGCTAACATCTCTTTCTGGTTGATATGCAGATGCATTTGTTTTGGGCTCCATATGCCCTGAATGCATGTCCCCGCCAGGTGGGCTCCCCAAGCATAGTCTGATGCGTCTGTAGTTAGGGCTTAGTTTGCAGGGCGTAGAGTGAAAGACCATCCCATGTTCTAGCGATATGTCTCTGCCCACCAAAGAAACTCCTGTTGTAGGCAGGGAATGAGAGGAATCATTGTTTCCAGACTGTGACAATGTTGACTCCATAAACTTTTTAGGTACCATTGTAGTTTCCTCATATGCAGTCATGTATATGGAATTAGTAGAATGCAGGATGCCATGAACCCCAAAGCCTGCAGAATTTGTCTTGCAGATAACTGGGTTTTTGTTGCCATCTGTTTCCATCTGGGCAGTTGTATTCAAGCTTGCACTCAGGAATGTAATCTTTTGAGGGGGTACCAGTTGCGATTTCTTTTCGTTTATTGTGTATCCTAGGCATGTTAGAAGCCTTTTTACAAATGCCAGATGTTGAAGAAGAATGTCCTTGTTTTCTGCTTGAATGAGACAGTCGTCCAAGTATGGATAGATTTGTATGCTTCTTTGTCTGCAGAATGCAATTACTGGTACCAGGCACTTTTGTAAAGACCCTGGGCGCAGTAGATAAGCCAAATGGCAGTGCAGAGAACTGGTAATGCATAAAACCAGCCTTGAAGCGGAAGTATCTTCTGCACAATTCCCTTTATTGGGATATGCAGGTATGCCTCAAGTCTAGCGTCACTAGCCAAGCGTTCTTGCCCAGCATGGGCAGAAGCTGTTGTAAAGTCAGCATTTTGAAATTTGGGATATCCAAGAATGTGTTCAAAATCGATAAATCCAGTACTGGGCGCCAGGCATCGTCTTTTCTGGGTACCAAGAACAGTCTTGAGTAAAACCCTTGTCCTTTTTCTAGTTTTGGTACTGGCTGAATAGCCCCCATATCCATGAGGGACGTAACTTGTTTCTGTGCCTCTGCCCATTGACTTTGTGGCAAATCCAGCCAACCGTTTGGAATTGGCAAGGTATGGAAATTAAATCTGTATCCCTGGGATACTATGTTTAATACCCACTTGTCCTGGGTAATTAACTGCCAGTTTTTTGCATGAAGTGCTAGTTTTCCCCCTAAGGGGGCTGCCAAAAGACAAGTGCTTGGTGATGGCAGAGAGAAGTCATTGAGACTGCTTACTGTAGGGTTGTGCTTTGTTTCCTCCAGATTTGGAGGTAGAGGCACCCCATTGCTTTGACCTGTAGGAACCCTGTGATTGGTATCTAGAGCCTTTTGAACACCTGGATTTTCCCCGTGATGCTCTGATGAACACAGGAAAGGACCAATTTTTTGTAGGCCAGTGTCTATTGAATCTTGGTGACTGCACTTGTAAGAAGTCTTTTACAGTTTGCATAGACTTAGCTTTGTCTTCCATTTTCTTTAAAATCTCTTCTGCCTTATTACCAAACAGAGTATCAGGTTGTAAAGGTGCATCAAACAAGTTAGCTTTAACATGATCAGGCAGATTTTGCTCTTTGAGCCAGGCATGCCTTCTAATTACAGATCCAGTAACTGTGGCCCTGCAGGAGGCCTCCAAGGAATCAAAACCACATTGCAAAGTATGCTTTCCAACCTGTTCTGCTGCATGCAATAATTCCTGTAATTCTTTATTTTCCACACATTCAGAAATGAACATCATTTTCTGTTTCAATAATCCCATGACATGCTGTTGATATTTAAGCATATGAAACTGGCAATTTATGGTACTAATTGCCAGGTTGCAGACGTATAAACCTTCTTTCCCCAACTTTCCACCGTCCTGGAATCTCTATCAGAGGGGGAAGTATTCTTAGCTGTTGAGGCCTGTACACCTTTGGGACCCTGTGAGATAGTTTCAGGGTCAGCAGCAGGATTTTTGAATAAAAATTTGTGGGAGTCAGGAACCCTGTAATATCGGTCTGGCTTGCTAGGAGCCGGTGGTAGGGAATCTGGAGCCATGCTTGATTCCGAAAACACATCATCAACAATGTCTAAAACAGGAGGTATGGCCAAAGGCTTATGCTGAGGGAGAAGGAAATCCCTAAGCCTTTTTTGATTCTGAGAAATCTTGACTCTCCCAATGAAAATGTTCCCTCAAAGTATGCAATGTTTCATCAAAAGAATAATCTTCAGGAGGAGATGCAGATGGAATGGATTCCTCTGCATCTGAATCCTCATACGGTGGTATAGAAAATTCCTGATCAGAAGAGGAATCAGAAGAAATAGAAACCTGGTCTGAAGATTTGTAATCAGTGTCTTGCCTAGGCCTCTTATCGGGGGGTGGGAACCCCTGATCAAGATAATTAAGTCTTCACCCATTTTGATCATCTGTTTCTTGGGCATAGAGGCCTGAGCACGTGGCTCATGTGTTGGTTTTTTGGCCTTAGGAGATGCTTTTGTCTTTGTTTTTGAAGCTGGCGTCGGCTTTATATAGAAATGCTGAGGCCTGAAAACACCCTCAGAAGCCGGCGCATGCTCAGAGGCTCCGGACCTATCCGAGGGAGAGACATCCACGGGTACAATACTCTGAGAATCTTGCGGCATGCCGGACTCCACATGGGTCTCGGTAGAAGCCTGGGACTAAGTAGCGGGTATCAGGGGCTGCGAAAGCACCTCACTGAGTACCAGCGATCCGGCAACAGGCTTAGGAGAAGCTTCGTCGGTTTTGGCCTCGGTCTGTCTCTGTCCTTTTCTTTGCGTTTTTTGTGAACTTCGGTAGTCGGATTACTATCAGACAACATTTCAGGGTAGTTAAATCTTTCCAAAATATTATGAAGCAAAGATATACCGATGCTTAATAGTGCGTTGGTTGAATCTAGCACAAAACCGACAGGAAGGCACGTTATGGTCTCGGCCTAGGCAAGGAATACAGTACAAATGGAAATCCTTACAAGGTATTTGCTTCCCACAAGTAATGCAATTATTAACTTTTACTGACATCGGTATGGAGCAAGAAAAAGTTTCCCCAACGGGATACTTAGCTTTAATTAAAGACTTCGGTTCTGAAACTCAAATGGGAAAATTTCAGGGGTCAGTCAACCGGCACTTGCGAACTGCTTCAGGCACTGCACGGCAAGAAAGACTAAAGAAAATGGTGTCGGCTGCCTGCTTTATACCCCTGACGTCATGGAAGAAGAGACCGCAACAGACGCAGGACCCAAGACTTTGATATTCAGGCTGATTGAGGACAACCTGCCAGCAGACTACCCAAATGTAATGACTGCAACAGTGAAACACGAAGAACATCTTGCTGCTCTTGTCTATTCCAATCTTTTTTCTGTCCAACACCCACGTGCCTTATTTAATTGCATATCTTGATGTCATGTTCAAAACTAGAACATGCCTAATTCCAGAGTTTCCACACACTAAGCAAACTTGGCGATAAAACCAACAAACATAAATCTCAAAAATAAATACACCACAGCCACAAGTATTAACAGCAAAAGTAAATAAGGAAATTTTATTTAACAGACTAAGTGCTTTCACCCCTCATTATCCAGGGCTTCATCAGAGTGAAAAAACGACACAAAGGCAGTTTAAATGTAAAAATCTGTTCACATGACCCATCCCTCCATTTAATTAAATACTTCCATGTGTACTTTACAAATTCATTATACTAACAATTCTATTATACTGCACATTATATGCATAAAATTAAAAAATATACATGTTAAAAATAATGGCTGCGGTGGTGCAGCGGTTAGCATTGTCACCTCACAGCACGAGGCTCTCCAGTTCGATCTTCGGCTGGGGTGTCTTCTGTGCGGAGTCTGCATGTCCTCCCTGTGGTCATGTGGGCTTCCTCCAGGTGCTCCGGTTTCCTCCCATATCCCCAAAGACATGCTGCAAGTGGATTGGACACGATAAAATTGGCCCTAGGCGCGAGTGTGTGTTAGTGCGCCTTCTGTGGAAGGTTGGGCGTCGGGGGCTGGCAACTCGACACCGTAAAACTCCACTGCCAATCATGAGCGGACAAGGTGATCTGCTGTGGCGACCCCTAACCGGGAAAAGCCAAAAGAGAGAGAGAGTGACTTTTTTAGGCTTACCTATTATTAATAAATTGTTTGGCATTTAACCTGCGTTGCCAGACTTCTTTTACATCTAATAAATTTTTCAAATGACCTCCTCTTGCATTTATACTAACCCTGTCAATCACAAAAAACAAACCTCTTAAAACCATTACAACCCATAGAATGTGTATATAAAGCATTACAACTTTTTATAATGTTCAGCCATACGATCCTTCAATCTTCTTGTTGTTTTGTCTGCACTGAATGCAGGGCAAGACATACAAGAAGCCACATATACTACTAAATCAGTATTGCAATTCACCTGGCCCGGACATTGTATTCTTTCATATCCTGCTATAGCCACATAGGGATCATAATTTATATACTTAAATGTTAGGTCTTAACCTTTTTTAACTGCTGGTCCAAATTCAAACCAACACTTTAAATTCTTACCCCAACCATAAGTTATAATAGATCTTAATCCTAATTTAGCTTTAACTTCTTCAGAAACTAAAGTATTCCAATGTGTATTAACACTATTAACTGTAACAGATATAGAAAAACTATTATATTAAATATGTATTATTTAACACTAAAGATCCATTTCTATTCTGTTCTTGTTTTCCATCAATTACGTTTGTAGGAAACCCAGCCTTTAAAATGGGTGTAAACTTTGTCTAGCTTTCAATACTTCACTCAACTTTCATTAACAAACTTATTGGGTAGCCCCTGTCTAACATTCCCATGAGAATTTTTAACTCTTCTTTAAACTTTTCATCTTTGTGAAGCCGTGGTGGTACAGCGGTAGCGTTGTTGCCTCACAGCAAGAGGTTCTCCTGTTCGATTCTTGGCTGGACCGCCTTGTGTGTGGAGTCTGCATGTCTACCCCACGGTCGAGTGGCCTTAAAAAAGACGTGCGTGAATAGGGGTTCCTTCGCTGAAGTTTGGGCGTCGGGGTAGCAACTCGGCACCATAAAAAATCTACTGCCAATCATTAGCGGACCGGAGTTCCGCTGTGGCGACCCCTAACCGGGAAAAGCCAAAAAGACAAACTTTAAACTTTTCATCTTCACTTACAATTCTCGAAAGCCTCACCATTTGACCTTTTACAACACTTCTTTTTTGATGGGGGGGGGTGTGACAACCATCAAAGTGCAGCAATACATTAGAATGTGTATCTTTCCGACAAATACTTGAACATAATTGTCTTATTACATCTCTATAAACGTATAAATCCAAAAATTCTATACTGGTCACTTTGAATTTTGCGAGTAAACTTCAAAAATGTTGTAGTATTATTTAAATAATTTAAAACATCTGATAATTCTTGTACACCCCTTTTCCACAAAATCAGAATATCATCCAAAAAATCTCCCATATAGAAGAATTTTGGACTTAAAATGCAGAGGCAAAGACAAAGACAAAGTCTCTCCCATTCGGCCAAAACCAAATTGGCAAAAATCGAGGCACACCTAGCACCCATTGCCACACCAGATACCAGTTGAAAAAATTCACCTTTGAAAACCAAAAAAAATTTTTTTTCAGCACCAACTCCATCATAGTAATCATAGTGTTAATCCTAGTGTTGGTCAACGTATCAGTCTTAACCAAGCCACCTCGAAAATAATCCATATCCAAGTCGTGGGGGATCACAGAATACAAATTACATCTAGTTACAAAAATAAATTATTCTTCCATATTAATATTTTGCAATAAATCCAAAGAATGCCAGGAGTCCCTTAGTATATGTGCATTCAGATTTAACATATGTTTGCAATGGTAATCAATAAAGGTTGGTAATTGTTTCTGTTTTCGACCCCTTTGCTGCTACTATTGGTCTAAAAGGGGGGATCCCCCAAATTTTTGTGGACTTTGGGGATTCTAAACAGAGAAGGTATAATCGATGTTCTCCACCGTTAAGAAACCATAGTCATCCTTATCTATCTCCCCTTGAAAAAGAGCATCAAGCAGCCACCAATCTACCCAGCATATGCTACATTAATGTCATTCTTAGAGACTCTAGCGTAAGTATTAACATAGTTTAAAATTTCTCTCATTTTAAATACATAATCTAAATTTGTCATTAAAACGACACCTCAGCCTTTATCTGGCTTCATTATTCTAATTTTCTTGCTTGAAGCCAATTGGCAAACATGTACGTTCATCTGCTGTCAAGTTATCACTAAATCTGTTATAGGTTTTCAATAAATGCCTAAAATCTGTTTCACACATTTGCTCAAGTGTCTAGCTGGAATAAACATGCTTCTCTTGCGCAGAGGAATCACATTATCTTTATAAATTTCACTAGTATCACTAAAAAACTAATGTAAATTCAAATGCCTAACATCTGGTTTCAAACGAATTAAATTTGAAATGCCCTGTCTGTGTTTAGGTACAAAGCTAAAGTCCTTATTAAGTAAAGAACAATGTTCCTATTGCAATTCTAAGTCACTGTAATTAAAAATTCTAAAACCATCAAATCGTACATTTACTTGAAGTTCTTGTGCAACAGTCAATGGTATCTCCCCTTGTGTTTCCAACTACTGTCCTCTCTCACACCATTCCACGTTTGCTGTTGTGAGCCCCTATTGCCAAGTTCACCTGCCCTGATATTGCTGGTTGCGGTTCGTTGGTCTCTCCAAATGTCTCAGTTGTGGGCATTCCAAAAAACAATCATTACTAGCAACATTTTCAGTTTCATTATAATTCACATCTAAAAAGTCATCATTATTAGCCTCTCTGCTGTTATTAGTAGCATGTGTAATTCCTTTTGGCAATGGATAAGCTTGCCTATCAGAATATTCTTTTTAGAGTCCCTCAATAGTTTACATTGCTTCCTTTCCTAGTTCTCAGCTATATATTTATCCACTTTTTTAAACACTGTTATATTTAGTCAAATAAACAGAAAATAGTAAATCAGCTATAATACTGTCATTTAACTCAATTTCTTTTTGAATCAGTGCTATTTTCCGATTATCTTGGATCATTATTCTCATTAAATCAACACCCATTTTATCAAAAAGTTCCAATAATTCCTTATGCATCAGGGAGTTCATTTCCATACCTGTTGGATATTTCCACAAGCGGAGACCTCTCGGTACTTGTTTCAAGGCAATAGATTTAGCCAGGAATAAATTGTCTAATTGCAGGCCTCTGTATCATCAAGCTCTCCAAGGAACGTAACTGTATTTGGAAAGACCCTCAATCTCTTCCCCCTTCTCTCCACACATTTACATCCAATTCTGGCATTTTAAGCCAGTTGGAAATATTAAACTCCACTCCACAGTTATTTTCCGTTGAGGTGGAAGCCATAACTGTAGCTGTTGGTACATTTTCTGGCAAATTAACGCTACTGGTGCTCATCCTCAAAGGTGTATGCAAAGTTAAGTCACTCATCTGCGCAGACGTTAAGAAGCCGCTCCACTACTTGTTAGACTGGCTTGTACGTAGTATAATAGAATTGTTGGTATAATGAATTTGTAAAGTACACGTGGAAGTATTTAATTAAATGGAGGGATGGGTCATGTGATCAGATTTTTATATTTAAACTGCCTGTGTGTCACTGTTTTTTACTCTGATGAAGCCCTGGTTAATGAGGAATGAAAGCACTTAGTCTATTAAATAAAAGTTTCTTATTTACGTTTGCCGTTAATACTTGTGGCTGTGGTATAGTTTTTATTTTTGAAATTTATGTTCATTGGTTTTATCGCCAATTTCCAGAGTTTGCCTGATTTTTGCAAGTCAAGGGACCGCAGTGAAAACTTATAATTTAGAATTGAAAATAACCTGCATGGACTGTCTTTCTGTCTAGCCTCCAATGTTGTAGGTTCCCTAACAGGGAAGCCCAACAACGGAAGGTGTACAGAAGGCCCTTACTTACCTCTATTTATGCATTTATTATATATTTAATAACTGGGTAGGTGCACTGGTCACTCAGATTCTTTTCAGGCAAGACCCGGGTCAAGTTGGGGGAAAAAAAATATATTTGAAATAAAATTAATAACAGACCAACAAGACAAAGTACAATTTCATGGTAAGCAATATGAGCAAGTTTATATGAAACATATGAATTACTACTGAGTAAGAACAGTCTGCTATCAAATCTGAATTAATATACGCTGGATATATAAAGCACAGTTGTGTGCACTTACCATACATGTAGATGTTCGAGTGTATTCACTGCTGCAGACATCACATTTGGGTTATCTGCTTGCAGTTGGCCTGATTAACAAAGTCTTGGGTCCTGCGTTGGTTGCTGTCCCTTCTTCTGTGACGTCAGGTCATCAGGGGTATAAAACATGCAGCCAACACCACTACATCAGTTTTTCTTGCCCAAGATGTCAAGTGCCCCCCTAATGGGAAGCAATTAAATCTATTAATATGCAAGGTTATACCTCCAACAAAAAAGCAAATACATCAAAAAGCTTTTGAGCATAGTAAAGGAGAGCAGAGGTATAGCAAAAAGAAGTCAGGGGGCTGGATGGAAGGTAACCAGGACTGCAACAGTGAATACACTCTAACATCTACATTTATGGTAAGTGTACACAACTATACTATGTTCTTCGTGTTTCACTGTTGCAGTCATCACATTCGGGTAGATTCCCAAAGCTAAGAATGGGAGGAGGAATTTAGATAGCATTAAGACCAGCTATAAGGCCCTGCAAGACTGCAGTGGCAAAGCCAGCTCTGGATTTAGAGAAAATTGTCAGATGGTAATGCTTGGTGAAAGTATGTACAGAACTCCAGGTAGCAGCTTCTAGGATGTTCCTGGTAGGGATGCCTCTGAGAAAGGCTGTAGAGGTAGATGCAGCCCTGGTTGAGTGGGGTCTGATCCCCTGTGGGGTAGGTTTTCCATGGCGCTTGTAGCAGAAATGAATGCATTGGCCTATCCATTTGCTTTGAAACAGCCTTCCACTCTGCCCCTGCAGCAAATGCCACCAGCAGTTGGTCAGATTCCCTCTAGGTTTAGTCCTGTCCAAGTAGAATCTAAGTTGTCTGTGCACATCGAAGGAGTGCAGTATCCGTTCCCCTTTGTTCTGTGGATTAGGAAAGAAGGTTGGCAAATGAATGGACTGACTAAGGGCCACACTGGATACCAACTTGGGCATGAAGGAGGGATTGGTCCTGAAGGACACCCTCTCCGCATGAAAGATGATAAAAGGCTCCACTGCCACGAGGACCTGTTATTCAGATACCATTCTTGCTGAAGTGATTGCAAAAAGGAAAGCTGTTTTCCAAGAAAGGAATTTTAAGTCCGCAGTAGCAGCTGGCTCGAAAGGAGGAAGAGTGAGTTTCTCCAATACAAAGTTAAGATCCCAGGCTGGAGTTGGAGCTCTCCTGGGTGGTCATAAATTTCTGGACCCACTGAGGAACTGCTTGAGCAGTGGATGAGAGAAGAGGGGAGGTTCTGTGTTATAATGAGCTGAAATGGCTGAGGCGTGAATTTTCATGGAGGAGAAAGACAGGCCCTTGTGAAGCATCTCAGTTAAGTATTGTAAAATCTGAGGTAAATTGGGCACTGCTGTGCCCATCCCTGGAGACTGGTTCCAGGCACATAATCTTTTCCATATTTCAGCATAAAAGTTTCTAGTACTAGGCCTCCTTGCCTCTAAAATGATATCCATCGCTGGTTTACTGAGGGATGGTAAAGGAGAGATTAGGTAATTAGCCAGGCTGCTAGGTTCAGTGTTTGAAGCTGAGGGTGCAGAATCTGGTTATCCTGCTGAGACAATAGGGTAGGAGTCTGAAGCAGGTGCCATGGGGCCAACAGTGACACACTGCGCAAGAGGGATACACCAGTGTTGGCGTGGCCAGTCTGGTGCAATCAAAATCATCCTTGGTTTGTCTTGTTTGATCTTTAGTAGTACTTTGGAGAGCAGAGGCAGAGGAGGAAAAGCATAAACTGATAGGTTTTTCCAGTTGAAGGACAGAGCATCCACTTTCCAAGCTTGTTTGTGGGGAGTCCTTGTGCAAAATTTGTCCAAATGATAGTTCTGGGGGGAGGCAAACAGATCTATATCTGGGCTCCCCCATTTGCTTGTCAACATGTTGAAAATCCTTGGTTCCAGTTTCCACTCGTGTGGGTCCATGAGGTTACTGCTTAGTTCGTCTGCCAGTGTATTTAGTTTTCCTGGCAGGAATTGAGCTTGCAGATGCACTTGGTAGCTCAGGGCTGTGTTCCACAATGCCATGGCTAGTCTGCAGAGGGGGTAAGAATGTGTACCCCCCTGCTTGTTTATGTACCACAGAACAGTGGTGTTTGTCCATGTTTACCATTAACTGTCCTGGAAGAATGTGGTCCTTGAAGGCTGTCAAGAGCATTCTGTACAGCTAACATTTCTTTTTGATTGATATGCAGGTGCATTTGACTTGGGTTCCATTTGCCGTGAATACACTTCCCTGCCAGGTGAGCCCCCCATGATGCGTCTGTTAGGGTTTGGGCGGCAGGGGGTAGTGTGAATGGTGGTCCTTTGGTTTGGTGGCAGGCCTCTGCCCACCAAAGGAACTCTTAGCGTAGGCAAGATATGACAGGAATCATTGCTTCTAGATCCTGAGAATATTGACACCATAGGCTTTTTAGATACCATTGTAGTTTCCTCATATGCAGTCTTGCATATGGAATTAGAAGAATGCAGGATGCCATGAACCCCAAGGGTTGTAGTACTTGCCTTGCAGATAGCAGGGTTTTTGTGGCCACTTGTTTGAAGTAAGTTGTCAAATTAATTTGTTTCTCTGGCGTGAGGAAAGCCATCTTGGAAGTTGTATTCAAGCTTGCTCCCAGGAAAATAATTTGACAGGGTACCAGGTGTAATTTCTTTTCGTTTATGGTGTACCCCACAGATAAGTTAGCACCCTTTGTACAAAGACCAGATGATTCAAAAGTATGTCCTGGCTTTCTGCCTGAATTAGACAATCGTCCAGGTATGGGTATATTTGAACATTTCTTTGCCTGCAAAATGCAATGACTGGAGCTAGGCACTTTGTGAATAGCCTGGGAGCAGTAGATAAGCCAAAGGGCAGTGCAGAGAAAGTACAGTTGTGTACACTTACCATAAATGTAGATGTTAGAGTGTATTCACTGTTGCAGTCATTACATTTGGGTAATCTGCTGGAAGGTTGCCCTCAGTCGGCCTGATTAACAAAGTCTTGGGTCCTGCGTCGGTGGCTGTCCCTTCTTCCATGACGTCAGGTCGTCAGGGGTATAAAACATGCAGCCAACGCCATTACATCAGTTTTTCTTGCCGCAGATGTCAGGTGCCCCCCCAAATGGGGAGCAATATATATATATATATATATATATATATATATATATATATATATATATATATATATATATATATATACACACACACACACACACACACACACACATATAAATAACCAGTAACACAAAAATATACCTCCAAACAAAAGCAAATAACCAAAAAGGCTTTTAAGCATAGTAAAAGAAAGAAGAGGTATAGTAAAATAAAAACTGGATTGGAGGGAGGGTAACCAGGCCTGCAACAGTGAATACACTCAAACATCTACATTTATGGTAAGTGGACTATGTTCATCATTTTTCACTGTTGCAGTCATTACATTTGGGTAGATTCCCAAAGCTAAGGTTGGGAGGATGGATTTATGCAGCATTAGGACCAGCTATAAGGCCCTGCAAAACAGCAGTGGCAAAGCCAGCTCTGGATTTAGAGAAAATTTGTAAGGGATCATGCTTGGTGAAAGTATGAACTGAGCTCTAGGTAGCAGCTTCTAGAATATCCCCGATAGGAACACCTCTGAGAAAGGCTGCTGAAGTAGATGCAGCCCTGGTGGAATGAGATCCGATCCCCTGGGTGATAGGTTTTCCATGGTGCTTACAAAAGAAATGAATACAATGGCTTATCCATTTAGAAATGGTTTGCTTTGAAATAGCGTTCCCCTCTGTCCCTGCAGCAAATGCTACCAGCAGTTGTTCAGATTTTCTTTGAGATTTAGTCCTGTCCAAGTAGAATCTAAGTTGTCTGTGTACATCCAATGAATGCAGAATCCGCTCTCCCTTATGTGGATTGGGAAAGAAAGTTGGCAAATGAATGGACTGATTAAGAGCCACACTGGATACCACCTTGGGCATGAATGATGGATTGGTCCTCAGTGACACCCTGTCCACATGAAAGATGATGAAAGGCACCACTGCCATAAGGGCCTGTAATTCAGATATCCTTCTAGCTGAAGTGATTGCTAAAAGGAAGGCTGTTTTCCAGGAAAAAAATGTTAATGCAGCTGGCTTGAAAGGAGGTAGAGTGAGTTTCTCTAATACAAAGTTAAGGTCCCAGGCAGGGGTTGGAGCTCTCCTGGGTGGTCTCAAATTTTTGGCCCCTCTGAGATACTGCTTTAAAAGAGGATGAGAGAAGAGAGGGAGGGGGTATGTGTTGTAATGAGCTGAGGCATGGATTTTTACGGAAGAAAAAGACAGGCCCTTGTGAAGCATCTCAGTTAAGTTATTGCAAAATCTGAGGTAAATTGGGCACTGCTGTGCTCATCCCTTGAGATTGACTCCAGGCACGGAATCTTTTTCATTTGTCAGCATAACATTTTCTAGTACTAGGTCTTCTTGCCTCCAAAATGACATCCATCACAGGTTTGCTGAGGGATGCTAAGGGGGAATTTAAGTGATTAGCCAAGCTGCAAGGTTCAATGTTTGGAGCAGAGGATGCAGAATTTGGTTCTCCTGCTGAGACAGTAAGGAAGGTGTCTGAGGCAGGTGCCAAGGAGAAATGTGTGACACTGCGCAGGAGTGGGTACCAGTGTTGGTGAGGCCAGTCTGGAGCAATCAAAATCATTTTTGGTTTGTCCTGTTTGACTTTTAGTAGAACTTTGGAGAGCAAAAGCAGAGGGAGAAAGGCATAGAATGATAGGTGTTTCCAGCTGAAGGACAGAGCATCCACTTTCCAGGCTTTTTTGTTATTAGTTCTTGTGCAAAATTTGTCCAACTGGTAGTTCTGGAGTGAGGCAAAAAGATCTATGTCTGGGCTCCCCCATTTGCGTGTCAAGATGTTGAAAATCTGTGGTTCCAGTTTCCATTTGTGAGGTCCATGAAATTTCTGCTTAGTTTGAGAGAACATTCTGCTTTCCTGGCAGGAACTGAGCTTGTAGTTGTACTTGGTAGCTCAAGGCAGTGTTCCACAAAGCCATGGCTAGTCTGCAGAGAGGGTAGGAATGTGTACCCCCCCCCCCCGCTTGTTTATGTACCACATAACCATGGTGTTGTCCATCTCAGTAATTTTCCTGGATGAAGGTAGTCCTTGAAGGCTGTCAGTGCACTCTGTACAGCTAGCATTTCTTTTTGATTGATATGAAGGTGCATTTGATTTGGGCTCCATTTGCCCTGAATGCACTTCCCTGCCAGATGAGCCCCTCATGCATAGTATGATCCATCTGTACTTAGGGTTTGGTTGGCAGAGGGTGGTGTGAATGGCAGTCCCTTGTTTTGGTTGCAGTCCTCTGCCCACCATAGGAACTCTAGGCGCAGGCAAGGTATGATAGGAATCATTGTTTCCAGGCTGTGACAATGTTGACTCCATAAACTTTTTAAGTACCACTGAAGTTTCCTCATATGCAGTCTTGCATATGGAATTACAAGAATGCAGGAGGCCATGAACCCCAAAGGCTTGCAGTATTTGCCTTACAGATAGCAGGGTTTTGTGGCCACCTGTTTGAAGTAAGTCACCAAATGAATTTGCTTTTCTGGTGTAAGGTAAGCCATCTGGGCAGTTGTATTCAAAGCTTGCACCCAGGAATGTAATCTTTTGAGAGGGTACCAGTTGAGATTTCTTTTCGTTTATGGTGTACCCTAGACAGGTTAGAACTCTTTTTACAAACGCCAGATGTTTTAGAAGAATGGCCTGGTTTTCCGCCTGAATTAGACAAACGTCCAGGTATGGATATATCTGAATATTTCTTTGCCTGCAAAATGCAATTACTGGAGCCAGGCATTTTGTGAATACCCTGGGCGCAGTAGACAAGCCAAAGGGCAGTGCAGAGAACTGATCATGCATGCAGCCTGCTTTGAAGCGTAGGAATCTTTGGCAAGATTCCTTGATTGCGATATGCAGGTAAGCCTCTTAAGTCGAGAGTTGCCAACCAGGCATCCTTGCCTAGCATGGGAAGTAACTGGTGAAGAGTCAGCATCTTGAATTTTGGAATGTCCAGAAAGGTGTTTAGGGTAGACAGGCCCAGAACTGGATGCCATGATTTGCCTTTTCTGGGTACCAGGAAAAGTCTGGAATAGAAACCTTGCCCCTTTTCCTCTTCTGGTACTAGCTGAATAGCCCCCATGTTTAGGAGGGAAAGTACTTGCTTCTGAGCCTGTCTGGCCACCCATTTGGAGTTGGCAGTGTGTGGAAATGAAATCTGTATCCCTGGGGCACTACATTTAAAACCCATTTGCCCTGGGTTATAAGTTGCCAATTTCTTGAAAGAAGAGCCAGTCCCCCCCCCCCCCCCAAAGGGGCAGCTACGAGGTAAGTGCTTGGTAATTTGAAAGGGAAGCCATTGAGACTGTTT
>NC_056748.1:17325877-17340326 GCF_019279795.1 Protopterus annectens
TACAGGCCACCCTCTCAAACTCAGGAACCTCACATGGCCTTCCTGAAAACAATGGAGGGATAAATGTATCTCCAAACACCATCATACTAGGTGACTTCAACTACCTAATATAGACTGGGAACACTACTCAAGCCCAAACACTCTAGCCCAAAGGCTCCTGGAGTTCATAAACTCAAATGCCATGGAACAACTAGTCACCATCCCCACAAGAGGAGAAAACATACTTGATCTCATCATCACGAACATGGGATCACAATGTTCAACACGGAAGTATACCCCTCACTGGTGAGATCAGATCATAAACTAATCTCGCTGGAGGTCCTCATCCCGCCCCACCTGAAATAAAAAGACCACAGTGAAAAACTTCTCAAAAGCCGACTTCACACTTCTAAAACTAGTATGGTCTCCTTTAAGGCCCCTGAGCCAGTGGTAAACATTACTCAAACCGCTGAATCACTTACAAATGCCTTCTACCAGCACCTACAGGACTGCATGGATCAGGCAATCCCAAACAAAACTAAGACTCTTTGTACCAAAGGCAAGCGTCCAGTCTGGTGGACCCCAGCCATAAACAAGCTCTACAACAAAAGGAGGAAGCTATTACAAGATAGAGCAAAATCCTTGAAAGGTAAGACACCTTTGATCATTATAAGTAAAAAACTAAGAGCTCTCATAAAATCATCCAAGGCAAATTTTGAGAGAAAAATCGCCAAGGACTCAAAGACAATCATAAGGCCTTCTTTAGCTATGTTAGAAACCTAGGAGGAAACTCCCAGATATGTTCAGAATTAGTTCAAAATGATGTGAAGATTACTGAACCTACACACATTGCCAACATACTGGCTGACAGGTTCAGTGCAAACTTCTCCCCCCCAAAGGGAGAGATATCTATACCAGAGGATTGTAGCCCCCAAACATCTCAAGCCCAGGTGAGAACTGCTCTCCAAAGCAAAAACACAGCATCCATGGGACGGATGGTGTCCCCGGCTGTGTGCTCCACGAACTCAATGAGGAATTAAACCCGCAGTTAGGACAGCTGTTAAATCTTAGCCTCACCTCAGGATACGTACCCAAGGAGTGGCGCATGGCGACTGTGGTCCCACTTCACAAGGGCGGTGCCTCCACCGACCCTGGAAATTACCGTCCCATTAGCTTGACAAGCCTCATCTGCAAAGCCATGGAGAGGATCATAATGGAACTCATAAATAAAGACATAGGGAACTTGCAGACTTTGGATCCAACCCAGTTTGGCTTTGTCAAAGGCAGATCATGCCTTTTAAACTTGGTTGACTTTTTCGAAACAGTCACCAAGGCCATTGATGAGGGAAAGGCAGTCCATACAGCCTACCTTGACCTGGCAAAGGCCTTTGACACAATACCCCACTCAGGTATTATTGAAAAACTCATCAGCTTGAATGTAAACCCATACATCACAAGATGGGTTGCAAACTGGCTCAGTGACAGAACCCACAGGGTCAGAGTTGCTGGAGCCATGTCAGACTCAAAGCCTGTCACAAGTGGTGTCCCACAGGGCTCAGTCCTGGGTCCACGCTTGTTCGGCATCTACTTTTCTGAAGTACAAGCAAACACAGGAGGGTTATGGCTGACAAAGTTTGCAGATGACTGCAAACTGGGTGCCATAGTCGAAAAAGTACAGTTTTGTACCTACCATAAATGTAGATGTCCGAACTGGATAGCATCTGCAGTCATAACAAGTGGGTTGTCCTGTCGTCAGGCAGCCCTGCAGTCGGCCGGATTCCAAAGTCCGGGTCCGGCTTCGGCTGATGTCGCACTTCACCCGACGTCATCTCTGTTGGTCTTCGGGTATATAAGCATCAGCCGACGCCATTTTCCTCAGTGTTTCTTGCCCCAGATGCCAGTAGCCCTCTTGCAGGCTAAAATTTGGATAGATGCCAATGTTTCCAAATAGATAGAGGTAAACACAACCTAAGCATATATGTACATATATACAAACAAATACACCATAAAAGACTCCCCCAACAGCTAGCTATTAGGAGGGTAAACACCCTAGGAGTACCACAGAGGGAAGGAGGAGGGTAATCCTGACTGCAGATGCTATCCAGTTCGGACATCTACATTTATGGTAGGTACAAAACTGTACTATGTCCTTCATGGATGCATCTGCAGTCATAACAATGGGTAGAATACCATAGCCAACTAGGGAGGAGGATAAAAGTAGATTATGGTGTGTTTAGGATCCCTTGCAGTACAGCAGTGGCAAACCCTGCTCGGGATCTGGAATATAGAGGCAAATTATAATGCTTGGCAAATGTATGCACGGAGGTCCAAGTAGCCGCCTCAATAATGTCTTTGGTTGCCACTCCTCGTAAGAAGGCTGTGGTAGTGGCTGTTGCCCTTGTAGAATGAGGTCTTATGTTTTGTGGAATTGGTTTTCCATGGAAGGAGTAACAGTATCGTATGCAATTTCCTATCCATTTGGAGATTGTCTGTTTGGAAATAGCTTTTCCTTCCCTTCCTGTTGCATAGGCTACAAAAAGTTGGTCAGTCTTTCTGCTATTTTTGTTCTGTCCAAGTAGTAGCGTAGCTGTCTATGTACATCCAAGGTATGCAGTATTCTTTCCCTCTGTTTTGTGGGTTGGGAAAGAAGGTAGGTAGGTGGATTGCCTGGTTTAAAGACACTCTGGATACCACCTTGGGCATAAATGTAGGATTAGTCCTCATGGACACTCTATCTTGGTGGAAGATTAGGAAGGGTTGCACTGCCATTAAGGCCTGAAGTTCTGAAACCCTCCTTGCTGAAGTAATTGCTAGCAGGAAAGCAGTTTTCCATGACAGGTGTTGTAGGTCTGCTGTTGCTGCTGGTTCAAAGGGTGATAGTGTCAACTTTTCTAGCACAAAGTTTAAATCCCAAGCTGGTAATGGTGGTTTCCTTGGAGGTTTTACATTCTTGATTCCTCTGAGGAACTGCCTGAGCAAAGGGCGAAAAACAGGTGGATCAAAGCTGTATTCTGCTGAAATAGCTGATGCATGTATCTTGATGGAGGAGTAGGACAGGCCTGAATGAAGAAGTTCGGCCAGATACTCCAGAATGTTAGGCATATCTATGTTTGACACCTCTTTTCCTCTTTCATTACTCCAAATGACAAACCTTTTCCATTTTCCAGCATAGTTCCTGCTTGTTGGAGGTCTGTCCGCTTCAAGAATAATGTCTAACTCTTTGTGAAAGTTCTGGATTAGCTGCTGCTATGTGATGTTCCATGCAGTCAGTTGCAGCGTTTTTAGGTTTGGATGTATGATGCTGTAGTTGTTCTGAGTTAACATCAAAGGCATCAGGGTATTGGCCACATATTGTTCGAGACATGCTCTTCAGTAGTGGGTACCAGTGTTGTCTTGGCCAGTTTGGAGCTATCAGGATTATCTTTGGACGTTCTTCCTTGATTTTTAGTAGTACCTTGTGTATCAAAGGAAGAGGTGGGAATGCATATGCTGTTAGGCCTTTCCAGTTGATGGAGAGTGAGTCCACTTTCCATGCTAGTGGGTGGAATGTCCTTGTGCAGAATTTTTGAGCTGGTGATTGAGAGGTGATGCGAATAGGTCTATCTGTGGCATTCCCCATTTCTTTGAGATGGTCTTGAAGATGTCCGGGTGCAGCTTCCATTCGTGGGCATCCGAAGTGGTTCTGCTTAATATGTCTGCTAGAGTATTGTCTTTCCCCGGTAAAAATATTGCCTGTAACTGAATGTTGTAGCTGAGTGCCAGGGTCCACAGCTCCAAGGTCATTCTGCATAGGGGGTATGAATGAGTGCCTCCCTGTTTGTTGATGTACCACATGACTGTGGTGTTGTCTGTCCTTATCATCAACTGGCTCTCTTTGAGAAATGGTTTGAACTTTTGGATTGCCAGTTTTACTGCCAGCATTTCTTTTAGATTGATGTGCAGGTGAAGTTGATCCTGTGTCCACAATCCTTGCACGCATTTGTCCAGCATGTGGGCCCCCATCCTAGGTCTGAAGCGTCTGTTGTGATGGTCTGGCTTGGTTGACATCTGCGAAAGGGTAGGCCTGGGTTTGACTGGCATGCCTGAGCCCACCATAGGAACTCCTGTTTTAAGCATGGAATTAGTGGGATTTCTGTTTCTAGACTGTGTCTGTGTTGGGACCATAAATTCTTTAGGTACCACTGTAGTTTCCTCATATGTAGTCTGGCAAATGGGACCAAGATTATGCATGATGCCATGAAGCCCAAGGCCTGCAGAACTTTTCTTGCTGTTAACTTGTTCAGTTTTGTTAGTGCCAAGAAGTAAAGAGGAAGTTCTTTTTGTTTTCTGTAGTCAGGAATGCCATTTGCTGTACTGTGTCCAATTCAGCCCAAGAATGTCCTTGTTTGGGATGGTATCAGCCTTGACTTTTGTAAATTGACTGTGTATCCCAGTCCTTGTAGCAAGTAAATGACCCTTTGTAAATCCGTTGTCAGCTTGCTTTTGTTGTCCCCTTGTAGCAGGCAGTCGTCCAGGTATGGGTAAATTTGAATTCCCTGTAGTCTGCAATGGCGATTACTGATGCCAGGCATTTTGTGAATACTCTGGGCAGTAGATAAGCCAAAGGGCAATGCTGAGAATTGATAGTGCTCTGATCCTGCAAGAAATCTGAGGTATCTTCTGCAGATTGGTCGAATGGGGACGTGCAGGTATGCCTCCTTGAGATCTAGAGTTACCAGCCAAGACTCCTTGCCCAGCATGGGAAGAAGTTGCTGTAGGGTCAGCATTTTGAATTTTGGGACAATGATGTATGTATTTAAGGTGGACAGGTCGAGAATTGGTCTCCAACTTTTTTCCTTTCTTGGAACTAGGAATAGTCTGGAATAGAACCCCTTTCCTTGTTCTGCTGTTGGCACTCTTTCCACAGCTCTCATGTTTGCTAACTCCATTATCTGGCGTAGAGCCTCTGTTTTTTGATTTGGAGGTAGATTTGGCATTCCTCTTTTGACTGGTAAAGTGTGGAAGTGAAACCGGTAACCTTGATCTATGGTTTGTAAAATCCACTTGTCTTGTTATGTAGTGCCAGTTCTTTGAAAATAAGGTTAACTTTCCGCCTAGAGGAGCTGCTATTTGTTCCTTGGTAGGCGGATTTATGATTAAGTCACTGTGGTTGTGCTGATGTAGTGGCAGTGGCTGTGTCTGTGCCTCTGTTGTTACCTTGCCACTGTCGTCCTCTGTAGGCACCTCCTCTGGATTGGTTTCTGCCTCTGGGACGTCTATTCCTGCCCCTTTGAAATTTTGTGGAGTCAGGAAAGGACCAATTTTGGCAGGCCAGTTCCTGCTAAACCTTGGGGGTTGAACCTGCAAGAAATCTTTAACAGTTTGAACAGATTTTGCCTTCTCTTCCATTTTCTTCATAACCTGCTGGGCAGGTGTACCAAACAAACTTGTCTTGTCCATAGGAGCATCTAGCAACTTAGCTTTAACATGATCCGTAAAACTTGTTCCTTTAGCCATGCATGCCTTCTTATCACTGTGCCTGTCATGGCTGATCTAAATGAAGCCTCCAGTGCATCATAGCCACATTTTAAGGAATGGTTGCTAACCTGTTGTATGTTATTTACCATCTCTAATACATATTTCTTATCAAGAGATTCATCTGTGGTTAGTTTTTAGTTAACTGATCGAGCATAAACTCTTGGTATTGTATCATGTGAAACTGACAGTTTAAAGCTCTAGCTGAGAGAGTAGCTGAAGTGTAGACCTTTTACCCCATCTGTCTAATGACCTTGCTTCCCTTTCAGAAGGAATAGGGTTTTAGCTATGGTCGCGCTACTGCCTTGGGACCCTGGGATATAGTTTCTGGGTCTGCAAGTGGGGCCTTGTAAAGGTGGTGATGAGTATCTGGCACCCTGTAAAATCTGTCTGGTTTGGCAGGGGCTGGGGGTAAAGAATCTGGAGCGGAGCAAACATCATTGAAAGCATCATCCACCACAGAGAACAGGAGGTATAGCTAAGGGCCTGTGCTGTGGGAGGTGCAGAAAGGTCCTAAGTCTTTTTCTGGAGTCTGAAAAATCCTGTTGCTGCCATTGGAACTGTTCTCGCATGGCATGCAAGGTTTCCCCAAAGGAGAATTCTTCTGGTGGGGAAGCAGCTGGAATGGATTCTTCAGCATCAGAATCTTCAAAATTGGAGAAGGGAGCCTCTGGCTGGTCAGTTATGTCTGATTCATCAGCAGAATCATCAGAAGACACTGGCTCAGGGGGCTCTGCCCTAGGTCTCTTCTCTGGGGGCTGAGAGGCCCTGTCTGGGTGAGATTGAGATCCCCTAATTAAAGAAATTAAATCTTCTGCCAAAGAAAGCATTTGAGAGCTAGAAGAGGGCCTGGATGTGGGGGGTTTAACAGGCACTGTTTTAGTAGTTTTGGCTGCTTTAGCCCTGGCGAAGGCCTTAATGGACATGGCTGCTGGAGGCCTAGCAGCACCACGTGCTGGGGTAGAGACATCCAAGGGGATGGTGTCTGATAAGTCAACCACCGTAGTGGGTAAAAGTTCTGAGGTCGATTCAAGAGTTGTAGCAGGGGCCTCAGTTGTAGAATAGGTTCAGCTGTACTTTGATCAGTTTTCTCGGTTTCGCCGAAACCGAGACACTGCTTTTGCTTTACCGTGGTTTCGGCGAAACCGCGGACCGAGTGTCGGTCTTTATCTTTGCGTTTTTAGTAGATTGGGTAGTCGGAGGATCCGGCGGCATAATGTACGCAAAATCAGAACCGAAAACTGTTCTGCAAACTCCGACCGACGCCTAGCGTTCGTCGGTTGAAAGAGGCACAGGCGAACAGGCTGCTACGTCGTGGGCTGGGCCTAAACAAGGCAGACAGTAAGAGTGGAAATCTTTATGAGGTATTTGTTTCCCACAGGTTAAACAATTGTTAACTTTTTCTGACATCGGCTGAGGCAAGAAAGAGTCCCCAACGGGTACTTAGCTTTAGAAGTCTTCGAAGTAGTATTCGGTAGAAGTAATCTCTGGATCCGACCGACCGGCACTTGCGAACAGCTTCTGCTTCGCGCGCCACGCGGCAAGAAAGACTGAGGAAAATGGCGTCGGCTGATGCTTATATACCCGAAGACCAACAGAGATGACGTCGGGTGAAGTGCGACATCAGCGAGCGGACCCGGACTTTGGAATCCGGCCGACTGCAGGGCTGCCTGACGACAGGACAACCCACTTGTTATGACTGCAGATGCATCCATGAAGGACATCACATCTGACACAGATATCCTTCAGTAGGGCCTCACAGAAACGGATAACTGGTGCCAGAGCCATGGCCTAAAGTTAAATGCCAAGAAATGCATAGTCATACCCTTCAGGAAAAACAAGGTTACCCCTAGCTACCATATAGGTGGCAATCCACTGAGCACAGAAGAAGTCATCAGGGATCTGGGGACCCAGGTTGACAGTAGCCTTTCGTTTGACACTCATGTTGCTAAAGTAGTTAGGAAAACCTTCTACATTGCCCACCTGATCATGAAGGGATTCACATCTAGATCAAGGAGGTCATCATCCCCTGTACTCATCACTCATAAGACCTATGATTGAGTACAATGCCCCATTCGGAATGTATCTGACCCGACACCTGCAGCAGCTGGAAAGGCCCCAAAAGTTCCTCACCAAAAGGATAAAGGGTCTCAAAATATGTCTTATGCTGCCCGACTGAAAGAACTCCAGCTCTATTCAGTCTCATACCGCTTGCTCAGAGGTGACCTGTGCCTGACATATAAGGCCATGTCAAACCCTGATTTGATGAATATGCTTCACCTCAAAAATCTAGATCCCTCAGAACCACAAGGGCGGAGACTTAAACCTTGACACGGTTATTAATAGAACGTGCTGGAGGGACAGATTCATCACCCAGAGACTCCTATGTTGTGGAACAAAATCCCGTACATGTGAGGCAGAGCACCTGCTGGCCTTGTTCAAGAGGAATCTTGACCAATGGATGGGGGATCGCAGATATACCCCAGGGATTACTTCAGTGTCACTGCTTGACAGAGGTACAGCAAAATAATGGGCATAGTTTTATTCAAACTAAAGGGGTGGCGAAAGCCAAATAACTATGGGCTAGGCTTATAAATGCCCTTGGGCAGATAGCCTAGTATGAACCTATGAACCTATATATATATATTTATATATATATATATATATATATATATATATATATATATTAATACCTTTAGGCACAAGCAAATACACCACAGAGGTTGTATAGGATAGAGTGGTATAGATAAGTTCAGCTAGTTCAGAGGGGATGGAGGGAGGGTAACCTGGACTGCAGCAGGGTGAACACTCGAACATCTACATTTATGGTAGGTACAAAACTTTACTATGTTCATCGTGTTACCCTGCTGCAGTCATCACACTTGGGTTGAATCCCAAAGCTAAGGATGGGAGGTGGAGTTACACAGGGTTAGAAGAAGCTAGTAGGCCCTGCAAAACTGTAGTGGCAAAACCAGCTCTAGTCTTAGAATATAGAGGTAAGTGATACTGTTTGGTTAAGGTGTGCACTGAACTCCAAGTTGCAGCTTCCAGAATATCCTTGTTTGGCACTCCAGAGAAAGGCTGCTGATGTAGCTGTAGCCCTGGAGGAGTGGGACCTAATGTTAGCAGGTACCGGTTTCCCATGATGCGTGTAGCAGAAACGTATGCAATGCCCTATCCATTTAGAAATGGTCTGTTTTGAGATGGCTTTTCCTTGTGATCCTGTAGCATAGGCTACAAAGAGCTGGTCAGATTTTCTGAAAGCCTTAGTTTTATCCAAGTAGTAACGTAATTGCCTGTGAATGTCCAAAGAGTGCAGGAGTCTCTCCTTTGTTCTGGGGATTTGGGAAAAAAGGTGGGCAAATGAATGGTTTGGTTTAAGGCCACACTGGATACCACCTATGGCATAAAGGAAGGGTTAGTTCATAGAGAGACTCTGTCTTGATGAAAAATGAGGAAAGGCTCCACTGCCATTAGTGCCTGTAGCTCTGAGACTCTTCTAGCTGAGGTTATTGCTAGTAGCGGGGCAGTTTTCCATGAAAGAAATTTTAAATCAGCTAAAAAAGCTGGTTCAATCTTGGCCTTTAGCCTGGTTCCAGGCGCAAAACCTTATCCATTTGTCAGAATAGGTTTTCCTGGTGCTGGGCCTCCTGGCCTCCAGAATGACATCCATAACAGCTTTGGATAGAGGTGTTGGCTGGTTGTTTAGGTAATTTGCCATGCAGCCAGGTTTAAGTCTTGAGCTGGCCGTGTAGAATCAGATTGTCTCGCTGGGTGAGAAGGTGAGGAATTTGTGGTAAAATCCATGGTGGGCCGTGGGCCATGTTCCTTAGAATTGGATACCAATGCTGGCGTGGCCAGTCTGGTGCAATGAGTATCATTTGTGGTCTCTCTAATCTGACTTTCAGCAGTACCTTTGCTAGAAGAGGCAGTGGAGGAAAGGCATACACTGTTAATGTTTTCCAACTTAATGAGACGGCGTCCACTTTCCAAGCTTGTGGATGGAATGTCCTTGTGCAAAATTTTTGAAGTTGGTAGTTTTGGGGGCTTGCAAACAGATCTATGTCTGGGCGTCCCCATTTTTGAGCTATCATTGCAAATACTTGTGGATCTAGTTTCCACTCGTGTGGATCCATGATGTTTCTGCTTAGGTCATCTGCCAATGTGTTTTTCTTTCCTGTCAGGAATTGTGCTTGTAATTGAACCTGGTAAGACAGTGCAGTGTTCCACAAGGTCATTGCTTGCCTGCATGGAGGGTAGGAATGTGTGCCCCCTTGCTTGTTTATGTACCACATTACTGTGGTATTGTCCGTCTTTACTATTAGTTGTCCTGAGTGTAAGAGGCCCTTGAAAGCTGTTAAGGCATTCTATACTGCTAGCATTTCTTTTTGATTGATATGCAGATGCCTCTGATCTGTAGTCCATTTGCCCTGAATGCAGTGTCCAGCCATGTGTGCTCCCCAGGCATAGTCCGATGCATCTGTTGTCATAGTTTGCCTAGCTGTGGGTAAGGCTGACCCTTGTTGAGGTGACATGCCTGTGCCCACCATAGAAACTCCTGCTGAAGGCAAGGAATGTGTGGTATCATTGTTTCCAAGCTGTGGCTGTGCTGAGTCCATATGCTTTTCAGGTATCATTGTAATTTCCTCATATGCAGTTTTGCAAATGGTATTAGTAGTATGTAAGATGCTATGAATCCCAAGGCCTGCAGAATTTTACTTGCAGGGAGTTGGGTCTTTGTTGCCATTATTTTGAAATATTGAGTCAGCTGTTGTTGCTTGTCTGGCGAGCTAAGCCATCTGGGCCGTTGTATTTAAGCTAGCACCCAGGAATATTATGTTTTGTGAGGGCACTAGTTTTGATTTCTTTTCGTTTACTGTGTACCCTAGGCAACTTAGAAGGTGTTTGACAAATGCCAGATGCTTTAAAAGAATGTCCTTGCTTTCTGCTTGAATAAGGCAGTCATCCAGGTATGGGTATATTTGAATTCCTCTGTCTGCAGTATGCAATTACTGGTGCCAGGCATTTTGTGAAGACCCTGGGCGCAGTACATAAGCCAAAGGGCAGTGCAGAGAATTGATAATGCGTTGAACCTGCAATGAAGCAGAGGTATCTCCTGCAATTTTGTCTGATAGGGACATGCAGGTATGCCTCCTTGAGGTTCAACGTTACCAGCCAAGCATTCTTGCCCAGCATGGGAAGAAGCTGCTGTAGTGTTAGCATCTTGAATTTTGGTACTTGCAGATAGGTGTTCAGAATTGAAAGATCCAGAATGGGTCTCCATGCTTTGTCCTTTCTTGGGACTAGAAAGAGTCTTGAGTAAAATCCTTGTCCTTGCTCCTGTGTAGGTACCTGTTGAATGGCTCTCATGTCCATGAGAGCTGTAATTTGTTTTTGTGCCTCTGCCCATTGATTTGGTGGCAGGTTTGGCATTCCTTTTTTCCTTGGTAAGGCATGAAAGTGGAATCTGTATCCTTGAGACACAATGTTTAGGACCCATTTGTCTTTTGTGATGATGTGCCAGTTGTCTGCAAAAAAATGCTAATTTTCCTCCTAAGGGAACTGCCAGGAGAGATTTGCTTGGTAGTTTGAGGATTGAGTCATTGTGTTTGTCTTCTGCTAGCTTGGGGCCTGTCTTCTCATCCTTTCTGGGTAGCAGTACTCCATTGGCGAGGTTTGTAAGGGCCTTGTGACTGACCTCTGCCCCTTGGGCGTCTGTATTTGCCTCTCTGTGATCTGTCAGAAGCTGGAAAGGGCCAATTTTTCGTTGGCCAATTTCTGCTAAAACGAGGGGGTTGTACCTGCAAAAAAATCCTTGACCGTCTGCATAGACTTTGCCTTATCCGCCATTTTTTTTAAAACCTCTTCTGCTTTGGCACCAAATAATGCATCCTGTTGTAAAAGTGCATCCCATAATTTTGCTTTAACATGATCAGGAAGGGTTTGTTCTTTTAACCAAGCATGTCTACGTATGACACAGCCAGTAACAGCTGCTCTACAGGATGCTTCCAATGAATCAAATCCACATTGTAAAGTTTGTTCGCCCACCTGTTCAGCTGCATGCAACAGATCCTGCATTTCCTTGAATTCAGACTGTTCAGTATATGTGTGCTCATTTTTTGTTTTAATTGAGACATTAGGAATTGCTGATATTTCAGCATGTGAAACTGACAATTTGATGCTGTCATAGCCAGAGTTGCTGAGGTGTATATTTTCTTTCCCCATCTATCTAGGGCTCTGGAATCCCTTTCAGAGGGCACAGGAATTTTAGCCAGAGAAGCTTTAGCTTCCTTTGGACCCTGGGAAATTGTTTCTGGGTCAGCCACAGGGCTTTTATAAAGGGGTTTGTGTGAGTCAGGTACTCTGTAGTATCTGTCTGGTTTGGCTGGAGCAGGAGGTAGAGAGTCTGGATTTAGACTAGACTCCAAGTAAACATCATCCACAGTATGTAAAACTGGAGGGATAGCAAGAGGTCTGTGCTGGGGTAGTAAAAGAAACTCTCGGAGCCTTTTCTTAGAATCAGAGTAGTCCTGGCCTTCCCAGTGGAAATGTTCCCTTATGGTATGTAAAGTTTCCCCAAAGGAGTAGTCTTCAGGGCAGATGGTGAGGGAATAGAGTCTTCAGCATCAGAGTATTCATAAGGTTGAATAGTGTAATCCTGTTCCTCAGAAGAATCTGAGGAAATTGAAGCCTGATCAGAGGAAGCATAATCCTCCTCTTGTCTTGGTCTTTTATCAGGAGGGGGATGGGAACTCCTGATTAGGGTAATCAAGTCTTCGGCCATCTTAAGCATCTGTTTCTTAGGCATGGGGCCTTGAACTGTAGACTGATGTACAGTCTTCTTTGGTTTTAAAGGAGTTTTAAGCTTAGCATAAGATTTAAAGGTGAGTGTAGTTGGTCTGAAGACACCTTCTGCAACCGAAGGTGTTTCCACTGCTCCGGGGTCTACTTCTGCTCCGGTGTCAGAAGGGCCTAATGAAGATGGCTGCGTCGACCTAGTAGACTCCGCTTGAGAAACCGCAGCTGTCTGGGGTTCCAGTTCTGCGGTCATCAGGGGCTGCGTAGGCCTCACTGAAAACTGGAGAACCGGCGACAGGCCCAGCAGAGGCCTCAGAGCCTGGCCTGTTCCTAGGCTGCCTGTCCTTATCCTTGCGTTTTTTATGCATGCCGGTCGTCGGCTGCTCCGACGGCATGACAATTAAATTTCCTACCAAAGTAGTGTCGTGCGAAGACAAAACGGCGTTTGATAGTTAGTTTATTAAACCTAGCACAAAACCGACAACCAGTGACGTCGTGGTCTGGGCCTAGGCAAGGAATACAATAGGAATGGAAGTCCTTATGAGGTATTTGCTTCCCACAAGAAATGCAATTGTTAACTTTTTCTAACATCGGACTGAGGCAAGAAAAGGTTCCCCAACGGGGTACTTAGCTTTATTGACGACTTCGGACTGAAATTCGAATCGAAAATCTCAGGTGTCGGCCGACCAGCACGTGCGAACTGCTTCTGCTTCGGGCACCGCGTGGCAAGAAAGGCTGAAGAAAATGGCGTTGGATGCCTCATATACCCCTGGCGCAATGACGTCAGGGAAGAAGCGACAGCAACTGACGCCGGACCAAGACTTTGGAATTCAGGCCGACTGTGGGACCGCCTGACGGCAGGATAACCCAAGTGTGATGACTACAGCAGGGTAACACGATGAACATTTAGCTTTTAGTTGAAGACTTTGGTTCTGAAATTCGAAAACAAAAATTTCAGGAGTCGGCTGACAGGCACTTGCGAACTGCTTCTGCTTTGGGCACCACGCGGCAAAAAAGACTGGTGTAATGGTGTCGGCTGCATGTTTTATACCCCTGACGACCTGATGTCATGGTAGAAGGGACAGCAACTGACGCAAGACCCAAGACTTTGTTAATCAAGCCGACTGAGGGCAACCTGCCAGCAGATTACCCAAATATAATGACTGCAACAGTGAAACACGAACATCTGATCATGTGTGTAGCCTGCTTTGAAGCGTAGGTATCTTCTGCAAGATTCCCCGATTGGGATGTGCAGGTATGCTTCCTTTAAATCTAGTGTTGCCAACCAGGCGTCTTTGCCTAGCATAGGGAGCTACTGGTGAAGAGCCAGCATCTTGAATTTTGGAATCACCAAAAAGGTGTTTAGAGTAGCCAGGTCCAGGATAGGAAGCCATGAATTGTCTTTTCTGGGTACCAGGAAAAGTCTCTAGTAGAAACCTTGTCCCTTTTCCCCTTCTGGTACCAAATGAATAGTCCCCATGCTAAAGAGAGAAAGTATTTGCTTATGGGCCTCTGCGCCCACTGATTTGTGGGTAGATCTGGCCACCCGCTTGGTGTTGGTAATGTGTGGAAGTGAAATCTGTATCCCTGGGACACTATATTTAAAACCCATTTGTACTGGGTAATAAGTTCCCAGTTCTTTGCATGAAGAGCAATCTTTCCCCCCAAAAGGGCAGTCAGTTGAGAAGTTAAGTCATTGAGACAGTTTACCATAGGAGGGAGTTTTATCACTCCCAAATTTGGAACTGGCGGTCCCCCACTGCTTAGTCCTGTGCATACCCTTGGACTGAAGCCTGGGAGCTCTACTGGATCTGGGTTTGGACTGAAAAGGTCTGGAAGAGGCAGGAAAGGACCAGTTCTTGGAAGGCCAATGCCTACTAAACCTCGGAGGTTTTATTTGTGAAAAATCTTTAAACAATTTGAATAGATTTAGCTTTTTCCTCCATATTTTTAACAACTTCTTCTGCCTTGTTGCCAAACAGGCGGTCCTGGTTTAAGGGAGCATCCAGTAATTTTGCATTAACATGATCTGGCAAGGATTGCTCCTTAAGCCAAGCATGCCTTCTAAGTACAGACCCAGTTACAGTAGCCCTGCAAGATGCCTCTAGTGAATCAAAACCACGCAAATTTTAAGCAAACGAAACTGGCAAGGATGCAT